>NW_027187309.1:5489141-5551582 GCF_028583685.1 Petaurus breviceps papuanus
TGTGGTAGCTGCAAACCCTGAGGACGCTTGGGGTGCTTGCTGCTACAGTAGTGAATCAAAATATTCTTGATTGTATAGCTTATATGTTAAACACAACATTTCACTAATGTCTTTTTTTTAATTTTGGTACAATAATAAAAAAAATGCTTACCTATCAAAAGTGATCTTGATGGAATGTCCTGGTTTTGCTTCAATGACCCATTCACAATTTAAAGAGTCTTTATAATATCCTGGCCATCCTGGTGGTAAAATAACTCCACTGGATGCTGTCAAATGTCCACCACATGGAGCTAAAAGTCAGTAGAAAGGACACCAGTTAAGAGGATTTAAAAAAAAAAAAAGCTAAATTCAATGAGTTGAACACAGGCGAGACAATCAATGAATACAAAAAGCTATCAGATGTCACTTTCTCTAAATGTTTGTTAAAGTTTAATAAATAAAATTAAAATTTGTTTTAATTACACCATGTTTCCCGATGGCCAATAAAGTTTCTCATAATTCTTTGTATCCTTTATTGTAAGTAGAATGATTCTGGGTATGAAGTAGGTATTTTAAAATAGTTCTCAATTGGTTATTACGCAGTAAATTATCTTATGGATTATTTTACTCGTCCATGCATGTTACATTGTTAATGTAATACATATGTATAGATAAGCTAAAAATTGGTTTTCTTCATTATATGAAAAGAATTCCTGAACATCAGAATTTGTCAAATAATTTATATATAGCTGTTAAAATTTTGAAAACAAATCTTTCTTTTCAAATTGCACAAAAGCTTAATTCCACAAAAGTAGAAAAAAAAATCTAAATAGTAGAACAACAGACCCTTAATTCAAATCTCTCATCAGGAAAATGATTTTTATGTGGGAGTTTTTTTTTCAAATTAAAGGAAACTATTGCAGGATGGAAGGCAATACATTTATATTACATTTCATTAGAAATAAAATGAACTTTCAAGAACACATCTGATAGTTTTTGTTCTAATTCAGGAAGTGTTATTTCCAAAATAACAGTTTTCATCTTCAGTTTATGCCTGTTTTCTTTTATTTAAGTCAAATGATATTTTATAAAGATAGTCCAATGTAATAGGTGGAACACAGGTGCAAATAGGAAACATCTGGGCTTAAATTTCGACTTAGCTACTTGCTGGTTGTACAAGTCAGGGAAAGTTACACCAGTCAGAGGTTCACTTTTCCCAGCTCCTTAAAGCTGAGGCAGTGTAAAAAAGCAGATAATAATAGCTATAGCACTTACCTCATAGAATTCTCATGAGGATTAAAGGAGATAATGTATGTAAAGCACTTAGCAAACCTTAAGCTATATAAATAGGCCTATTAGTATTATTATTACCTTGCTTTAAAATGGCCAACTCCTCCTTTTATGATGGAAATTTCTTGGGAGCAAATAACTGCACCATAGGCAAAGACAGTGATAGAACCATCCATTACTAATGAAGTTTAGGGATTTTCTAGTTTGAAAATTTGAATTCACATTTGATTTCAATCATAATTTTGCATAGGTCAGCTCCACAGAGCCCCCCAACTCCTATATTTCTTGAACATAGTTACAACCATCTAAAGCAGATGGTTTTAGCCTTTTTTGTATCATGGACACTTTTAGGAGTTTGGTAAAATCTACTGAATAATGTTTTTAAAGGCATAAAATAAAATTGATCAGATTTTAAAAGAAACCAGGTATATTGAAATGCAATTGTCAAATGTCTGTCTCTCCATCCATCTATCTTTCTTATCTATACATTTTTTTAAGTTCATAGGACCCACATTAGGAACCCATTATTTAAATTCTCAGACACAGCACAATTTTCAGACATCAAGTTGATTTTTTAAAAATTTAATTCTGAGCATATAAAATAAAACTTTTCAACTTACCTTTTATATTTTAATTATATATCAGTATGAAAAACCCATTTGTGAACACCAAAGGAAACAAATACTTTGGCTATGGCCTCATATAAAAAGGCAATATTTGTGCTTTCAAAATGTCTAATTCTTTTCCAGCATTTAAAGACAGTAAAATTATAATAGCTGGCTTTTCAAGGTAAAACACAGTATTTTATAATGTAAATGCTATTTCCATCCATAAGACTGGAACATCTAAACAACACAACATCTTAATTCTGTAAATAATTTTTTTTCATCAAATAAGTGTTTTCTTTATAAACATAACAAAGAACTTCTTAAGTGTTAGTGCAGTGAGGACGATAACATTGAAACCATCATACCTCAGAATATTCCTAGGGGGTAAAGTGGGGAAGCAAAAGCTGCCTGGGGGAGCCTTTGTGATCTATGTTCTAGAGAGACACAACTTTCTAACTGAAGGTTTGAAAAGAAAAACAAAGTTGTATTTATTTGGAGCAAATTAAAACCTTGTTTTTAAAGCTCTTTTCTACTCATTTCAGAGGCATCAAAACATAGATACTGACAGTAGAAGGCTAAAAAGAAAGCAGCTAGAAACATATTTTTTGGCGGGGGGATTGAGTCTTTGAGTGGATCCACTAGCAACGTTAGGAAACACTCAAATCATTGACTAAAAACAATTGAGAAGCATTCTTACTAATGTTCTGTGCTCCCTGTTTCAAAGGAATTCAGAATAGCAGAAATTTGTAATCTATCAAAAAGCAGAAAAGTTATACCTTCACAACGTGGAACAGTAGAGCTCCAAACAACATTTCCATCCTGCATGATGCAAGTTATGGACTCTGATCCTTGAGTTTTGACAAAGCCATCATCACAATGGAAAGAAACAGAGCTTCCTAAGAGAAAGCGATCACCAAAACGCCTTCCATTTATAGGAATGCCAGGGTCATGACATTCATTCTGACCAAATGCTAAGTGGAAAGTAAAAAAAAAATAATTAAGCTTTTAAAAAATCTTAAAATAAAATTATGTTTTGATTGTTAAACATGACTTTTTATTTTTAGTAGAGATTTATGATTTCATCAGTATGGTGAGCTCTTTGTCTGAAGATACCTCTCATCATACACATTTGGAACTTTTTGTAATGTAAAGTCTTAGAAAGTTTCCTTGAACACTGAGAAATTAACTGACTTGACCATAGTCACACAGCCAGAATAAGTCAGCATCAAGACCGAACTTTCTTCTTCCTAACTCCAAGAAGGGTTCTCAATTCATTATGCTATACTGTCTGTTTAGTTACATTGACTGAAGATTCTACACACACACACATACACACACAGAGTCTCTCTCATACACACACATGTGTGTATATGTGTGTAGAATCTTCATACTCAGAATTACTACATATATTTCAATACTTTGAATGAACTTTTTTAAAGTTCAGTACATACATACATACATACATATATATGTATATATGTGTGTATACACACACACACACACATTTTTTTTTTGCCAGGCACCATGCTAGGTGCTTTGGCCCATTCAGCCAAACTGGCTAACCATTATTCCCTGATTTTTTTCTGTTTTCTTTTTCCTCTGTTCATCTGTGCAAGCCATCCCCTGGGTCTCATAAACATTCCTTTTTCATCTCTGCCCAGTGAAATTTTTTCTTCCTTCAAGGGCAAGCTTAGGTGACATTTTCTCTATAAAGCCACACCTGAGTAATATAACTTGAAAATTATTTCCCCTTCTTTTTTTTCTCCTTGAGATCTTTGTACCTCTTTGCCCCTATTACATTCTACCATGTAGTATACTTGTATGTGCTAATATCATATTGCCCTTTATAAGCTCCTTCAGAACTGTATAGTTTTTCATTTTTGCATCTGGTCCGTAATATGGTATCTTGCACATAGTAGACATTAAATGCATGATGTTGAAATAAAAAGCAACCATGGTTGCACTGCTATTTTCTCCTGACACGCCATCTTAGAACTTCAGTGACTGTTCATGATACAAAAAGAATATAGAGAAGCTACCTGTTTTGATGTACTTACTAGTGTAAGTGATATTGAAACCTCTCCCTGTTGTAGAATGATCCGACTGAAACTCCAAGCGTACGATGTGACCACTGCTGGCCAACTGAGAAGGTACTTCATTTCCAGAAAAAGTGCCAAGAACGGATATATCAGACATCCCATCATCTTTAACAGCAAGAAAGTCAAACTGAGGTTCCACATCAAAGTCATTAAAAATGAGATGAATTCTACTTCCTGGCTCAGATATAATCAACCACACACAATTCATGTTGTTGCCATACTCCTCGGGATAGTTTGGTGAAAGAATAATGCCTGACGGCGTAGTGAAGTTGAAGAAGCAGGAGACTGTAAAAGATAACAAATACAAATAAGCAGCATTCTCAAACTTTAATTTGTGTATATATATATATGTCCCCCGCTATAAAATAGATCACTTAGAGATGAAAAAGATAATGTAGAATTACCAAGAGGTCCTGATTTTAATGTGATTGTTTTAGGACTTGAATTGGTAATTTCCAGCTATGTAAGGACTACCTTTCCATGAATTTTCATAATGCATTTCCATAGTATTTTTATATCACACAATAATAGCAATTACCTTATGAATAGACTGGACCACAAGAAAAATACCTTTTGACAACTAATATTAATACAGTTTCTAAGCATATATATCTTAGCTTAAGATGACTAAAGTAACTTCACATAAACACTGATTTTGTGTACACAGGGAGAACTGATAAAATTCAAAACTGGCTCAAATCAGTCCTTTATATTTCTATACCTTTCTTCTATGAATTATTATATTTCTACACCTTTCTTCTAATTATTACTCCACTGGTCCAAATATAAGGGTTTATACTATATTCTAGGACACTGTAGGACAGCCTACAATGCAGTCTCTTTAAATAAGCCTCGAGGGAGATGATAGATAATTTGCTTATGTGTCTATAAATTAGACTTTCATTAGTATAGGGAACTCTCAGGTGAGGAAACTATCTCTATCACTGTAGACTGGCTTCTTCACAGAAACTTACAGTGTTAGAAAGTAGTCTAGAGAAATGAAAGGTTAAATGACTTGCCTAGGGTCACAAAATCATATGTCAGCACACACACATATACATACATATGTTTAAACATATTAATGCAAAAATACATATATTTCTGATTTTACATATAAGTAGTCATATATAATCAAAAATTATGGATGGATAGGTAGAAAAATTGATAAATTTCCCCAACCCAATACCTAGGTTTTATGTGTCATGTTTAGAGGAATAGGGAAATATGACCTATATTTGGATAAATACCATGTAAATTTTGTTTAAAAAATGTTTTCTGCAAGGTGTTTAAACAGAGTATACCAATGAATACTGATTAGCAGAGGCAGCATTGTAGAGTGAAAAGATATCTGTTCTTTGAGTTAGAATGATTAAGTCCTACCTCTCACATGCGTAAGTCACTGAAATCTGCAAGGTTATGAGAGAGAGACTAATAACCAATCTATATCAGTAGAGAAAAGTTTTCACAACAGGAATTCCCTAAAAATATGACATCACTGTTTTAGACCATTTTTCCCTAGGAGAAAGAGAGGGAGGGGAAAGGAAAGAAGAAAGAAATCCCAATAAAAATACTAGAAAATTGTCTTATTGAATAATAGAATGTCTAGAATAGAAACTCAATGAAAATCATTGTGAAGGAAAAACAAAGTTTTCCAAGAATTTTTAAAAATAAAAATGATCATTTTTAGTGAGTAACATTTAGTTTTTCTCCTCATTGCTTATACTTGTGATATTACTATATTTTAACTAATGTATTTTGTTCCAAAATAACATCTGACCTACTGTCTGCCTTTAAATAAGATATTCAATTTATTCTTTTTAGTTGTTAGAATATTTTTTCATAGGGTTTTGAGTTAGGAGAGATCTTAGAGAAGGGGTTCTTAACCTGGATACCATGAATTTATTTTGAAAATATATTTCTATAACCATATTTCAATATAATTGATTTCCTTTGGAATACTATGTATTTTACTTTATGTATTTAAAAACATTTTTTTTTTCTGAGAAGGGATTCATGGGCTTCACCTAATTATCAAAGAAGTTCAAGACACAAAACAGTTTAATTAAAAACCACTGCCTTGGATTTTCTGTACTTCTTGACCTCATTTGGGATTTTCTTGGCAAACATAGTAGAATGGTTTGCCATTTCCTTTTCTTGTTCATTTTATAGATGAGGAAACTCAGGCAATGAGGATTAAGTGACTTGCCCAGAGTCATACAGCTAGAGTCTGAGGTCAGATTTGAATATAAGTCTTTTTGATTCCAGACCTGGTACTCTCTCCACTGTGCCTTCAAACTTCTCCAAAAGAAGGAAATTGAAGCTTGGAAGGTGAAAATGACTAGCCTAAGATCACATAGGTGAAGCAGCTATAGAAGGCTAGATCTAGAAGAATAAAGGTCTTGGTTCAAATTTAGCTTCAGGTATTTACTGGTTATGTGACCTGGGGCAAGTCACTTCCCCTAGGTCTGCCTGAGTTTCCTCAGCTATAAAGTAGGGATAATAATAGCACTTACCTCCCAGAGTTATTGTGAGAATAAAATGAAACAATATTTGCAAAGAAATAATACTTGCTTTGCAAAATTTAAAACACTAAACAAATGCTAGGCATTATTAATTTAGGTAGCAGTGAACCAAACCCAACTTGTCTGTTTCCAAATCCAGTGCTCTTTCTAGTACATCATGCTACCTATTTTTTTCTTAGTAGAAATCAATTTTGTGTTTGAACATTAATTTTATTATTGAAACTCATCTTACCAATCATTCACTATTAGAGATCTCAATGATGAAGATCATTGAGCTATATATTTTAAAGACATCCTTAAGATGGTTATAGCTGATATTTACATGTTTGGAATCATTTGAAAATGGTTATTACTACAACATTAAAAACATCCAAAACTGTGATTTCATCAGTGTAGAGCCCTGTCAGTGTGGAAACTTTTTCATAACTTGAAATTCTTAAAGAGTTTTGAAGGGTCATTGATAAGTTAAGCAATATATCCACGTTTGTATGGATTAGAGCAAAGCCAGCATGGATCAGTGCCAGAGCTGAATCCAGGTTTTTCTGACTCTAAGCTCTAATCATCTATCTATATCATACTGCCTGTCGTGTTGGAATATTGTCTTCTTGGAACAAGATCATAACGAATGTTTTATTCAATATATATTTACATTAAAACTATTATTTTATTTTAATTAGGTATCACCTAATTAAAATATCCAAAATATGGATAATAAAAAATTTAAAAGAAACCTCAGTAGTGATTCTTTGGATCATGGATTTAGAACTGGAAACAATGTCAGAGGTCATGTAATCCAGAAACTTCACTTTATAGATGGGGAAATAGAAGTATGTTAAGGTTACAAGACTTGCCCAAAGTCACACAGTTGAGTGAGGGAAGAAGAATTTAAACCCAGGTCTTCTGAATTGAGAGCCAGTCTCTTTCCATTTTACCAAGTTAAACAAGTGGAGAAGCCATAATTATTAAAATGGTCTTTAACTTCTGTAAAGATACTTTGTTGGAGGGGTGGGGATGGAGATTGGAGGGAGGAGAAACATATTTCTGTGTAAAGGAAGTTGAACAGGATGAGCAAAATCAGGTTCAAAGACCAATACTTACAAACACAGCTGGGTTTGTTGCCAGACCACTGGTTATTCTGTTGACATGTGATAACTCTTTCTCCAACCAATTCAAAAGCTGCCTGACATTCAAAAGTAAGAGTATCTCCATGTAGGAAACTGTTGCCAGTTCTTTTCCCATAAGAAGGAATTCCAGGATCACCACATCCTCCCTTATCAATCTCTGAAAACAAGATGTGCAAAAATAAGATGCAGTATCTATACTCCCTGAATATTTCTTAGCATCATACTTTTGAGAGTAGGAAACTGATTTAACTTCAGTACTTAAAAATGCATTTATGTAAGAAATTCCTAAAGACTATACAATTCATTAGGAAGCTAACATCTTCAATTAAGCTAGATAGAGAGACAATTAAGCACAATTTAAAACTTCAGGGAAAAAAGTTATTACACAATTTGCTTAGTTTGTTCTTTTAAAAAATTATGAATGGCTACATGAATATTATTCAAAAACAAGTTAAAATTGCTAATTCATTCACATTCAGCATATTTTCTGCATGCATATTCATTTTGTTAATACCAGAATGTAAATATTTTTATACTTATGTGTTTTTGAGATCATAAGCCACACACAAAGAAGCTTATCCACTGTGTGCTTAATGTTTAAACTGAGTAAGTTTCTTCTTGTTAACACTCAAAAAAGTGAATATATTTATTTTCTTCAGATCATAATACAATAAAGAAAAGCAATATTCCACTCATTAAAATGTGATTATAAATAAATAAGATCAGTTCACCAAACATTTTAAAATATTTATTACATCTCAGACACTTGGTGCTAGGGATACAAGAAATTAACCTTGAAAGATACTAAGGATACCAAGAGTCTCAGATGATGGGGGAATGCATTCAAGATATGAGGTACAGTCTATGTAAAAGCAAAGAAGTAATATATGTTAGGTCAGTTTTACATAGTTATTAGTAGGCCTGTTTGGCAAGAACATGAAGTGAATTTAGGGGAATAATCTGAAGTAAATTTGGAAAAGTAGTTGAGAGTCAGATAACAGAGGGTCAAGTTTGGGATTTTAGTATTCTTTCCAAGGTCAACAGGAAGTTATTAATGACTTTGAACAGGAAAATAAAAAAGACAAACTTGTAAATATGGGTCAAAATTAAACCTAGCTATAATAAATGCATGGAGGATAATAAAAGGATTATCTGCTGATAATTACATTTAGTCTGATCTGCTGGTTAGGCATTTCTCCATGTTCAAGGATCCAGCCTTGAACTCTGGTTAAGAACACACATTATCAGAGGTTCCTGGTTAAATCCCCCCAAAAATCTTAACACTGGGGGCAATGTCAAAGAGGACTAGCAACACAGAAGCAAAAGAGAGCCAATCAGTAGCTTTTAAATGGAGAAAACTTCTGTTCCTATTCTTCTCTTTTAAATGTATGGCTTGGAATTCTGACAGATCTTCCTTGGATTTCCTGATGGGAGTAGAGAAAGAGGATATTTTTTTCTCCCCTTTCCTTTCCTAATAGCAACTATGGTGGTGACCTGAAAATTAAAATGAATTCATGTGCTTTGTAGGTGAGCTAGACACTGGATCTCAAGACTCTAGCTCTCCTTTTTGATTTATGCCTCTTTCCTTGAGCATGGGTTACCAGACAACACTCCTGAGTTATACATTTCTACCTTTAATGGAAGTGATCACACGGAAAAGAAGAAAAATCTTACCAAGAGAATGAGCCATGTATATTAGATAAGTCTAGGTATGTCATTTTAGTTGCTATTCAGACAGTGAAGATTGAGTCGAAAGCGATATATCTGTTGAGCAATCCTACAAGCCTCCAATCTTCTTTATTTCCAGGAGACAATAATAGAAATAATATTTCATATCTTAAATATTTGTTAATGCATGTGTAATAGGGGGTTGAGAACTGACTGGCAACCTGGGATTTGTAGGTCAGAGGGAAAAGTATTTCCTCTTGGCCCTGAGAATTATTTAGGACTCTCATAATTTTTGAAATGGAAGGTAGACTTGGGTCAGAACTGAGAATATATTAAGTATTTAATACACTATTTGTAAAGGACAGAGATTTAAAAAAAAGATCAAGAAAAGCTACTGGCTAGGCAGTTTAGATCAGAAGACTCCAGCTAAAGTTACTTACTGGTTCCATCCAGCTCTTCAAGGTCTGAAGGAAGTTCCTACACCAGGTTTGTTTTTTCCCTTACTTCCCCTCCCTCTGCCAGTCACATTGGAAGTACCTCTCCCTCTGAATGGATGGCTCCCCCTAGAATATCTGTTTAAGGAGGACAACTGAGCCATTCATGTCTCATTCCTCTTTAGGCAGTCTGAAATTTCTCTATCACGTCCTCAAAGTGTGCACTTTTCTCTCCACCCTTCCCCCAATTTGTCTGCTTTTTTAAAATATCTTCCCCCAGTTAGAATGTGAGCTCCTTGAGGGTTAAAATATTCTTTACATCTATTTGTATCTGTGTTCCCAGGGCATAGCACAGTATCTGGCACATAGTAAGCACTTAATAAATGATTGTTGTCTATTAGGTCAAGTCAACAAGCATTTAGTATGTGCCAGGCACTGTGTAAAATAAAGAAAAATACTATAATACAGTCTGCTCAAAACCAAAAGTGTATTATACATAAACTTATATACCTTCCGTTTTGCTGTTTTTATTATATTACTAATGGTTCATCTGATATTGTATTATATACCATTAGTATATAGGCTCCTGGAGGATTATTGGTCTCTCTATTGCCTCTTTTATTATCTTAAGTACTTAGAACAGAGCCCAGAACATAGTAGGTGCTTAACAAATGCTTATTGATTATTGATATAAACTCTGTAAAACAGCAGAAAAGGGGACCAGATAAATTTGAGAGCCATCATGTTGTCTGTAGTTTAAAAGCAAACTAGTTGTTGTAATAAAGTATGGCTAAATAAATCTCCAGGGCCAAAGGGGTGTAGGGACAAGGCTGACTAAACAATCATGCCCTAGATCATTACTCCCAGGGAGGAGATAGAAATTACTTGGAAAGGACTTAACTTTGCCCTATCCAGGAGGGAGGGGAGAAATTAGAAAGGATCTAGTTTTGACTAGCCAATTCTATATTTATACTGACACCTAATTGAATCATGTACAATATCAAGTATTTTGTGCTTTAAGCATTTCTTTTGTGGAGAAAATAAATAGCTGCCCTATACATGATATCTCTTACTTTGCATGCAGAGTAATGTTTCTATGAGATCCTATTAATACATTTTATGGAGATCCTATTTATGACCCAATGTTTAGTTTCAATTAAAATATTTTCCCTGGGATTCTACTTTAAGACATGGGTATTGGGGGCAGCTAGATGGTGCAGTGAGTAGAGTGCTTGCCCTGGAGTCAGGAGGACCTGAGTTCAGATCTGGCCTCAGATACTTACCGTGTTTCCCCGATAATAAGACACTGTCTTATTTTTTTGGACAGAAAAACACCAGAGGGCTTATTTTCAGGGGAGGGCTTATTTTAATGAACATTGACAGCAATTTTAATAAACAGGTAAATGTGAACAAAAAAATGTACCTTTATTCAATAATGAATTCAATAAAGAACAGGATGACGCGCTCACTGCTGCAGCTCTGATTGGATGCAGCTCGGAGCGCAGCGTGCGTTTCACGGGAGGGGGGAGGATGGGGGACAGTGCATACAGAGGGTACCGTAATGTAGCGTGTAGCGCAGGGGATCACCTTCACTACAGTAGCAATCTCAATAGGGCTTATTTTCGGGGGGGGGCTTATTTTAGAGGAATCTTACACAGTAAGGGGAGGGCTTATTTTCGGGATAGGTCTTATTATCGGGGAAACACGGTAACACACACAAACAAAAAACCTAGCCGTGTGACCTTGAGCAAGTTACTTAAACCTAATTGCCCTCCAAAAAGCAAAAAAAAAAAAAAAGACATAGGTATAATAAGCCAGAGAATAGAGGAAAAGACTGATTCCCTTTTGTTACATAAAGGTCAGATTTCTCCATGTTCCTAAAACTATTCCTTTATTTAAATGAGGAACATGCTGAGTTACTGAATTTTGCAGCAAAATTACTATGTACAGATACCTTCAATGGGCATTTCTTGATTGACATCTATTTTTTTCATGAGTTTAAAATCCATAATCTTGTAGATATCAGGGTCATGATCAAGTTAACATTGTTATTGACAACCTAGTTTCCAACAATTACTATTATTACATGAAGCTGATATTTATATAACATTATGACATTTGTAAAGTGTTTTATATGATTATTTTATTAATATCTTACAACATACTTGTGAAGTAGATATGAGTATTATCATGTGGTCATTCAGTAGTTTGTTTTTTGGGGGTTGTTTTTTTGTTTTTCACTCTCGTCTTAACTCTTCATGATGACCCTTTTTCAATTTTACTTGGCAAAGACAGTGGAGAAGTTTGCTATTTTCTTCTCCAGCTCATTTTACAGATGAGGAAAGTGAGGCAAAAAGGTATAATGGTAATTTGAAGATCTTCTCTGCTCCTTAATAAGCCTAAGGGAATTTGAAGACTTTCCCTGCTTAGAAAATATATCCTGCCCTCTAACAGGCTGAATGCAATCACATGGAGTCTGTGGTGGGAGGAGTTTGCTGAAGGATGGAATAGAGCCCACAGGAAGCTGGAAGTCAGAACAGCTAGATACAGTGGGAAGAGAGGATGCATCTGAGGGAGACATTTAGGCTTGTGAGTAAATGTTGGTGTTTGCCACCTGCTATGACAGCTAGGCTTGTGTCAGTTTGTGGAGAGTCTAAAGGATGCTGTAGTTCTCTGCTACATTGTGGTGCATTAACTTCTATGTTGCTGTGATGGATCTGGCTTACTGGTTTTGGGATTTGGCTTTCTGGTGTCTAAATAAATGTTTTTCTTCTGTCTTCTATTTGGAGAGTCTGTTATATTTTGTGCTCAAGCACTATGCTGGTCTATTTATAGTGACCGATGGGGCTGTGAATATTGTGTTGATGCTACAACAGGGCAAAGTGATTTGCCGGGGTCACACAGCTAGTAAGTTCCTGAAGCAACATTTGAACTCAGGAAGATGAGTCTTTCTGACTCCAGGCCTGTTACTCTATCCACTGGGCTACCTAGCTACCTCTGTATTATCATTTAAAGGTAAATAAATTGAGGCTCAGAGAGGAAAAAAATTATTTTATGGTGGTCAAATGATTTTTAAAGGGCAAAGATTAGATTTGAATCTATAAATCTTTTTGACTCTTTGAGACATTTATATAAAAGTTAGCTAGGTTCTACAGTGGATAGAGACCGGAGTAAGGATGATGTGTCTCAGACATTCAGAAGCTGTGTCACTCTGGGCGAGTCGTTCAACCTCTGTCTGCCAGAATATTCTCATCTCTAAAGGGATAGTGATAATACCCACCTCCTAGGTAGTTGGGATAAAATAAAATATTATTCTTAAAACTCTATGCAAACTGTAAGCACTATACTCATTCCAGCTATTATTATTTCATATTATATTCCTTTATCAACTCTTCCTTCTAGCCAAAGTCGTCTTCTATCTCTTTCTTCAAACTGTACAGCTCTTGCCTGACTGATTTTGCACAAATTGCCCCCATCCTAGAATATATTTTTCCTCACCTTTACCTCTTGGAATCCCTATATTCCATGTATTCTGATGGCACATGTGTTATTTCTATATTTATTTTTTTTGCTAAGGAATTTTTAAGAAATGGCTCAAATTATGATTTTCCTAGAAGGCAGAATAATGTTTTACCTGCCTAGATGTACGTAAAGTGAGTAGGTTATTTCTCTCAGGTACTTAGAGGAGTGGTTGGGGGAAAAGGAAGCAACAGTTTTGCCTGACCTGAAAACTAAACTCCTATAAGAACTCATGAGATGTCAATAAAAACTCTGAAGGATTAAATAACACATATTTAGGAGCCATTAATACAATGCCCTCACTATTTCATGTTTTGATATTGGACAGAAAAAAGGAATATGATCAGTTTCTAAGACAAGTAGGTGGGGAAAGAGACATGGCTTTGGAAATGTTAACAATCAATCAGTGAACATTTATTAAGTTCCTACTATGTGTCAGGCACTGTGCTTAGGGGCATTAAAAGATGCAAGAGATAGTACCTGTCCTCAAAGAGCTTATACCCTAAAAGGAAAGACAACATGCAAACAAATATATACTAAGCAGGTTATATACAGAATGAATACAAAATAATTAAAAGAAGAAAAGCACTAGAATTAAAACTAATGGAATTTTAATTGGGATTTGAAGAAAGTCTGGGAAATCAGCAGGTGGAACTGATAAAGAAGAGCTTTCTTGGCATGGGGATAGCTAGAGGAAATGACTGGAGCCAAGAGATCAAGGGTGTTGTTTGTTGGACAACCAGGACACAAGCCAGTGTCACAGGACAGAGGAGCACATGTTGAGGAGCAAGGTATAAAAAGGCTGGAAAGGCAAGAGTGACTAGGTTATGAAGGAACAAAGCATTTTGTATTTGTTCCTGGAGGCAACAGGGAGCCACTGGAGTTTGGGATTGAGGGGTGGGAGTGGGTAACATGATCAGACATGTACTTTCAGGGGAAAAAATCAATTTGGTGGCTAAATGGAGGATGGATTGGATTGGGGAGAGATTTGAGGCAGGCAGACCCTCTTGCAGGCTATTGCAATAGTCCAAGAGTATTGTGGTGAGGCCTTGAACTAGAGTGGTGGAAGAATCAGAAGCGAGAAGGGGTCTATATGAAAGATAATGCAGAAGTAAAACAGATAGGCCTTGGCAACAAATTGGATATAGGGTGTGAGAGATAGTGAGAAGTCAAGGATAACTCCTAGGTTTCAGGTCCAGGAATTGGAAAGATGGTCGACAGCACTAATGCTCCCCACTCCCAGTACTAAAATTCAAAAGAGCTACTATAAATGTTTTTATATATTCACATCTTTCTTTGATCTCTTTGGTATATAGGCCTAGTACCAACTTTCTTTCAATTAAATCATTATGTTGTTTCTTTTGTTACTTTAAAAATCAGAAACTCAAACATTAGTTCATATTGTTATTTATAATAATCTTTCATGTGTGCTATTGGATCTTTTTTTTTTTGAATTTCAAATGTCACAAAACTACATTGGAAGAAATACCAACTGTCAGAATTGTCTGAGAGCTACTATACCACTTTGGACTATCTTCTCTGTTACAGCAGAAGCAAGCTTAAATTATACTTCATTTTCTATATACAAATGGATCCTCAATATCAATATGCTCTCCAGCTATGCCAATCACCATTCATTCATTTTTGGCCAACCTGTCTAAGTCTTATAGATGTCTTTATACCCTCCATGCACCTTTATACTGAAATTATTCATTGGTTTTACTTAGCATAGAAATTAAATAAATGACATTGAATCTTTATGTCATCCCTGACAAGTGTTAATCTAGCTTCTGTTTTGAGACCTCTAAGAAGGGAGGGGAAAGCAACTACCACCTGAAGCATCCCGCTTCAGTCCTGGATGGTTCTGATTGTAAATGGCGTGTTTTCTTATATAGTAAACACAGAGTTCTGCAAAGTCTATTTATTGCTGCTCGTTCTGCTCTATGGGGTCAGATACACCAGTCTAATTCTTCTTCTACATGACAAACTTTCACTTAATCCATCAATCAGCCAACAACCATTATGCACCTACTGTGTGCTAGGTACTGGACTGGGCACTAGAGATACAAGTACAAAGAATGAAACAAACTCTACTTGCAAGGAGTTTAAATTCTTTTTTACATTTTTCTTTTTTTATTTATTTTTAGTTTTCAACATTCATTTCCATAAGATTTTGAGTTCCAAATTTTCTCCCCATCTCTCCTCTACCCCCACTGGAAGATGGCAAGCATACTGATTACCCCTTCCCCCAGTCTGCCCTCTCATATCCCCCTGACCCTCCTCTTAATCCCCTCTCCCCTTACCTTCTTGTAGGGCAAGATGGATTTATATATCCCATTGCCTGTATATCTTATTTCCCAGTTGCATGTAAAACAATTTTTTTAACATATCTTTTAAAACTTTGAGTTCCAGATTTTCTCTTCTCTTCCCTTCTTAGCCACCCCCATTGAGAAGACAAACAATTAAATATAAGTTATACATGTGTAGTTATGCAAAACATTTCCATAGTAGTCATATTGTGAAAGACTAACTATATTTCCCCCCATTCTATCCCGTTCCCCTTTTATTCTATTTTCAAGGACTTTAAATTCTAATTAGGAAGACTACATATCTATATATCTAATTTTTGTTTTTGATGAGATGTTTTAGTTGTGCCCAACTCCTTGTGATCCCATTTGGGGTTCTCTTGGCAAAGATTCTAGAGTGATTTCCCATTTCCTTCTCAAGTTTATTTTGCAGATGAGGAAACTGAGGAAAACAGGGTTAAATGACTTTTCTAGGGTCACACAGCTAGTAAGTGTCAAAAGCCATATTTGAACTCAGGTCTTCCTGACTCTAAGTCTGACATTCCATCTACTATGCCACCTAGCTACTCATCTCTCTCTATGTATACATACATACATATAATATATATACACACACACAAAAGTATTATATAAACAATCTGATATCTATCATATATGCATTATCTATCTCATCTCTACATAGCATCTATCTATATAGATAGATATGTATAGTAAATACATAAATTGAATAAATATAAAGTATACAAAGTAGTTAAATACAAGATAGTTTGAGAGGAAGAGCATGTAGATCTAGAATTAAAAGGCACTTTAGAAGTTATCTGGTCTAACACCCTCTTTTTATAGATGAGGGAATACCTGAAGTGGGTTGGGGCAGAAAGTGACCTGTCCATGGTCCTGCATGTAGTAAGCATCAAAGGAAGAATGTGAACCTGAGTCTACTAACTCAAGTCCTTCATCTGATGCCCATATAGCAAGGCCTTGATATCTGTCTTCATTCTGAATGCATTTCTGTGGATGGTCTCCAACTTTCTGGCAAATTGTTAGCAAGATCAACAAGGGAATCTAGTATTACCCTAACATTAATTAAGCTGGCAGAAGTTCTTGAGATAGCTCTAGAATTTTATTTTTCATTCTTCTTCAGTAGAATATAAGCTCTTTGAGGGCAGGGATTCTTTTTCATGTCCCCTACTCCCCCATTTATATCCATAGTACCTTATACACTGATATGAACATTTTAGATACTTAATAATGCTGAATAAAATTATTAAAATATTACAAATAGGGAGGAAGAGGAGGGGGGAAAATTTAAAACTTAAGGGATTGTGGAACTGAATCTTGTAAACTAAAAGGAAACAAATTAATAAAGACAAAAAATATTACAAATATCTGAGAGTTTTTAGACATTTACATTTGCAAAAGTAAGTGAATATAGAAATGTCTCAATTGTTTAATTTTGGAACAATGCAATAGAAAAAAGCTATTTGCAGTGTTCCCAATTCCTGTATAAATATAAACAATCATTATTTTTTGACAGGTAACCTGGATTTATCTAACTACTGCTCCTTTTCAAATGTGGGGGGACAGAAAACCTGTCAGCTGCCTCATGCTGGTTTAGAGCAGGCATGTTAATGCTCATTCAATCATATACAAGGTCAGTGTAGTCCTCCGGCATCACCTGTTTTCTGACAACATATATTACAAGGTGAATATACAAGCCTCCCACAGGCTATATACTCTCATGCTAGGTTAACTGTCTAGTCAAAGCTTATGAATGCTTACAAAATTGTATCTTACAGCATCTGTAAAACTCAGGGTGTCTAGTTTTAAATAGCTCTTAATTTTTCTCTCATCGGGAAAATTTATGTTTCCTTATTTTTGTGTCATTTAATATTCAGGCCCTTTCTATACTTTAGGGGAAAAAAACAGAATTAAGAAACATAAAGAGAAGACTTCTCCTTTAGGCAGTAATAAGACATTTTTAGGGGCGGCCAGGTGGCGCAGTGAGTAAGAGAAATGGCCCCAAAGTTGGGAGACCTGGGATCAGTTCCGGGCTCAGATACTTAACACCCACACAAAATAACTGGCCGTGTAACCTTGAGCAAGTTACTTAACCCCAATTGCTTAGGGGCGGCCAGGTGGCAAAGTGAGTAAGAGTGCCAGCCCCAGCGTCAGGAGACCTGGGATCATTTCCGGCCTCAGATACTCAGCACCCACACAAAAATAACTGGTCATGTAACCTTGAGCAAGCTACTTAACCCTGATTGCTTAAAAAAAAATAAGACATTTCTAAAGCATTTTTAATGTTTACAAAGTGCTTTATATAGGTAATCTTATTTGAGTTTCAAAATAGCCCTATGAAGTTGATACTATGGATAGGATTTCCATTTTCCTTAACAGAAAACTAAAATTCAGAGAGGTAAATGATGAATGCCCATAGTCACACAGCCATTAAGTACAGATGGTAGGATATGAACTCAGATCTTTCTGACTCAAAGACCAGTCATCAAGTCATTAGGCCATGCTGCCTTTACCAACAATATCCTTTTGTATAGTCTTAATTTGGAAAGTCCCTAAAGTATTACCAGAATTCTGTTCTTCAGGTTGTAATGGGAAGATCTTTCCCCTCTATTAATAGGCCCATGTGACCTGCTTAAGTCACAAGGAAGCCTGAGTCACAGAAGCCTATATATGGGAGGAGCTTGCCAAGAGGGTGGAGCAGGAAAGGTGGAGCAGAGCTCAGAGGAAGTTAGAGCTGAGGGAGAGAGCAGAAGTAGGCAGTGAGCTGTGACTGTTACCTTGTGGGAAGACCCTAGCTGGGGGAAGACTTGGGGATGGTAGTGCCCCCAGTTATTGTGTATAGATTTTTTTGTTGCTATGATGGATTTGGCTTTCTGGTGTTAAAATAAATATTTTGGTTCTATCTTCCCTGTGGAGAGTCTGATAGATTTTGTGATTCAGAATTACACCTGCATATTCATATCCACCATAGGTGCTGTGAATACCGTATTAGCACTATACAGGTCTGGGCCTGGGACTAGCCTTGTAGTTTGAGATCTTTGAAGAAAGACTTATGAATTAAACTCTTTTGAGTTTTTGCATTCAGGATGGATCTGATAATTTGCTCTGTGGAAAAGTATGTTAGAGATCTAGGCCATAGAACAAGAACTAATAAGCACTTTGATAGTTCAGTAGCATAAATGGTCTATGTGCTTTCTTTAATATATAACTGCATATGTACTTCCATCAAAAATACTAATAAGTCATTCACTGCTCTACTTACAATGTAAACAACTAACATGCAAACAATTTCAAATGTGTTATAATACTCAGGAGACCATAATTAAAATCACCTTCCTAAAGTACTATTGAATCAAAGTAGTTCTGCTAAGGTATACTGGGAATTAGAACTTGAAACAAACAAAAACTGTATTTATTTTAAGCATTTCTTCACCACTCCTATCCCAAGAGATAATATGGTATACATGTTTTAATATGCATAATTTTTCCAATTCTCTAAAATAGTTAAATGCAGTAGCAGACTTAAACTTCTAAAGGCACGATAATAGAGTTGAAGAACTGTGAATTTTGTTTCATCTATTGGAAATGAATGAATAGAAAAATAATCTTCCTCTAAAACTTGTTCTGATGACCCACTGTGGCATGGAGGGAAGTACATATGATGCTCCAACCAAGATAAACATCATCTCATATCTCATTGTCATGCTGTTGACTCAAATTTGGATACTCAATACCTTCTCAACTTTCCCAGCCTCTTCTCCTCTTTGATTGGAAGCCTGGAAGATAGAAAACTAAATCCCTTCCAAAATTTTCCTTTATAGAGGGCTAGATCTGGATCCTCTAAGTCTCCACTTTCTATCTGCACTTCTGCTTGGTCTGAACTTCACCAGATGGTGGTGCCCCCTCATTCCCTACCTAACCTCAATTTTTCAGCTTCCTTTTGTGTCCTGTCTTCTCCCCCTAGACTGTTAGCTCTCTGAAGGAAGGAACTGTCTTTTGTTTTTCCTTCTTATTTATATCTCCAGCACTTGGCACAGTGCCTGATACATAGTAGGCACTTAGTAAATTTTTGTTGAACTGAATTTTATCAAAGGCTATGACAATGAATCACAAGTTCTGGCAGATTTTCAAGAATGTATGGACCAGATGATTTGACTATACGCCTGTCACCCAAGAACCAACATAACTAATTTCATAGAGGCTCCTCAACAAGGTGATCAGAAAGTAGAAATTTTAAAAATTAAAATTTGCTTCTGCCTATTACATAATACATTTCTATTATATAAAGTTTGTGTTTTTAATAGCATATATTAAATTTAATAAGATATTTCAATACTGCAATATTTGTGTGTGTACCCTTTTGAACTTTATTTGGTTCATTTTTATTCATTTTGTTATAAAATTTTCTTTTCTTTCTTTTTTTCTTCTCCTTTCCTTCTCTGTTTTATTCTCCCTTTCTTCTCCTTCTCTCCCTTATCTCATTATGACCATCCCCCCACTACTCAGATAACTCTCCCCTCTCCAAGTAAGTTTAGTCAAGTAAAACCATGGGTTGTGTGTGAAAATGTATGTCTTATTCTATTCTCTAGTGTGATGAATTTTTCAGGTAAGAGCACTTTACAAAGCTATCTACTAACATATAAAGGGATTAGGATCTGTGTTGTAGAGTATCTGCATAGATGAAATTGTGGTTCCATGAAATAAAGAAATTTAACTGGAAATGAAGGCATTACGTATTATTTGTAGATAATCAGCTATTTTTAACAAGTCTTCAGAAGCTCTATTCTGAAGGTACTGATTTGTACTGATAGTCATGGTAGCAAGGAGCTGATAAGAGGCAGAAGTTGGTAACATTCTATTGTAGAGGTAAGATAGAGGAAAAAAGGGTGTATAAACACAAATTACAAAAATAAATGATCAAATTACAAGAAAATTCTAAAACAAGTGAAAACCCTACATTTTTAAAGATCTCCAAATTGGCTAGATTTTCCTTTGAAAAGAACATGATATACTTCCTATGTAAACATCATAGCCTTGTATAACAGGATTCTGGAAAATCATATCATACCACAGAATCAACAGAGAATACTTTTTGCAATTTTTCCAGAAAGGGCAGTGCTGAGCAAGCCTAGGTTTTTATTCAGTTCTCTGTAGGTACAATGGCATCCATTTGTGAAATGCTAGAAGTACTAATGCCGTTTGTAGTTACTCAAACAAGATTTTTCCACTGCATGGAGTTGAATGGCATGTTTGGGAACTAAAGCCATACGTTTAGTCTCATTATCATCCTTCTGTGGCCAATGAAGCTAACTGGATCAGGGACTACATAAGCTATGCTATGTGTGCTATTACAGAATCTCAGAGCAGGAAGGGACCTCAGAGACCATCTTCTCTAAGCAGTACTTGAACACAAATCCCCTACACATTATACCAGGACTGTATAAGATACAGCCCAGCTGCTTGCAGTCTGCCAAAGGATTTTGGGGGCCCATGAAAAATGTAAAGTTGCTACTGCACACTCTCCTGTTTGCCATGTGACCTGAGACAACCAACCATCTTCAGTCTTTTTCTAGACTAACCTATGCAGCTCAAAGAAGTTTACAAGTCTTGCAGGTCTGCATTACACAAATGGTCCACAGCCTCCCCTTGAAGAACTCCACTTGTTACGAAATGTTTCCTTACATTGATCCTGTCTTCCTCTCTATAACTTCTATTCACTGCATCTAGGTTCTCATGACAGCCCTGGACCATCACTAACTTTTCTCTTTTACAAGATAAATATTCCAAGTTCACCCAAATCGAAAAGTTAATGAGCAACTGATGATTGGCAAATTTTACCACTTTACCAATTTTGGCATTTTGGTAAAGTTCAGTTCTACTATAAAAATGATAAACTCACTTGGAACCCTTGTTAACTTTATTGATTCTTTGAATTATGAGATGTATAGTCAAGAGAAGGGGGAGAAACTTTTGTTGCTAATTCCAGTTAGTCAATTCTACTCATCATACTTAACTGTTAAAAACTTTAGTTATCTAGTAGTTTTAGAAATTGTTTTATCATTAAAAGATTATAGTACTGCCTGGAAGAATAATACTAATAGTATCCTCTTCTAAAAATATTTTAAAGACTTCTTTTTCTTTTAAAATAATTTGATATATATATATTAATAGCAACTCATAACCATAGACCAGGGATGGGGAACCTGAGGCCTTAAAGCCACATGTGGCCCTCCAGGTCCTGAAGTGTGGCCCTTCGACTGAATCCAGGATTCAAAGAGCCACACTTCAGAAACTAGAAAGTAATATGTGACCGTAAGGCTACAGGTTCCCCACCCCTGCTATAGATCATACAGACCCACTAAATAGCCACCATTTCACTTGTTCTTCATACCAATCTTGTGTTAATTAAAACTTCTTCCAGTGTTATCCATATATCATCGTTGAGAAAACTGAGGTTCAAAGAAGAAACCTGAAGAAAGTGTCATTAGAGAGCCGCCCCACAATTATTTTTTAAATGTAATGTTCTTTCTATACATGATTCTCTTTATTGCAAAGGTGCACCAACTTTTTGATGTTTTATGAACCTCAACCAGCTTTGAAAGATAGGTGGTCAAACTAAAAGTGATTGATTTGTATTACTGTGACCATTTTCTCCTGAAAGTTTTCATTTTCTTTAAAGCTAAAAAGATACAGTTGAGGCTATAGGCTATATGTATATCTTTTTAAGGTTCCATAGTTCATATGCTTTTATACTGTGGTAGAAACATCAAGATTGTAAATAGAATGAAACACTTGGAGACATTAGTAAAAGGAATAAAGTACATCAACAAGAGAAATAAAAATGCATTTGAAAAAGGTATTTGAGAAACTGTAACATGTGCATTGTAATCAGACATTCAATTTGCAGAAAGTTTATTTTGCACACAAAAAGTGTTGATTTGCTGAAGCATCAACTTAAGATTGATGAGGCCTGAGTGCCATTGCCTTTTGCTGCTTTTTAAAAAAGAATACTTTTTTCAACATGCTGAATCATGAAGACACTAATCCAACTAATATCTACATTTTCTTAGTTAATGAACATTACAACTTTAACAATTCACAAGGAAAATACTGATGATGATCTAATTTAGTCTGCTAAAGAACATGGTTCCATGCAAGCTTATGACTGAATGCATTCAATTTACTATTTTTCATTAAAATGCCTCAACAACTTTGCTGCTGTATATATCACCAATCTGGTAAGATATTTTGAAAAGGCATGATTTTTCTAAATATATTCTTTTAATATAAAGAAAAATATATACATTAAACAAGCCATCTAAATGAATTATAAATTCAACTAAAAAGAGTATGGTCTAACTCTCCACATTAGAAAACTAAGTGGATGAAAAATCTTATTATCCAGGTTTTGATATTTAATTGGATGGGATAAAAACGTTCATTAAGATATATAGCTTAGACATATACTAATGAGTCAATGAAATAAGTTTAGAGTTAAACAGAAACAAGAGAGAGAACTGAATTGCATTTGGGCAACTGTACAGTGCTTTAATGGTCCCAACCTTCCCTTGGAACAAAAATCAATTAATTCAACATAAATTTCATTTATAAAAAAATTTTATTGATGCTATAAAAATCACTATAACTTCTTACTTACCACTCCCTCACAGAACTCATTCTTGCAACAAAGAAAAATAGTTAAGAAAAACAACAGTATATAAATATTTGTCTTTGTGTTTGCACATACATGTATACATATTATACTAAAATCCTCTTTTCCTACGTCAAAGTGGAATAGAGTTGACCCTGGATTCTAGAAATCTATGCTAAGGAAGCATAAACCTTGAAAAGTCCTACCAGTATAGAATGGCTTTGGGCATGGACCCAATGATAGATCACATATCTATTACATGGAGTCAGTAATAACCAAGCTTAAGTCTTGCCACTGACAAATACCAGTTGTGTGACCCTGAAAAAATCACTTATTCCTGTAGTGCCCCAGGTAAATTTCTAATATTATAAGTTACAGATGAGTTGCCCATCAACATCAGTAGATGGGGTTTCCATTCAGGAAGTTTTATTTCACTGCTGAAATCAGTTGGTAGCAAAATAATTTAATAAACATGGTGAAATGAAAGAAAGTAACCATTTATAGAGAAAATTTTTGTTGTTCCAGGCACTATGCTTTTACAAATTTTATCTCATTTAATCCTCACAACAAAGCTGTGAGAGAAATTCTATATTCTCCCATTTTTCAGTTAAGTAAACTGAAGCAAAGAGAAAGTATAATTTGCCCAGAGTGAGACAGAGATTACTTGTTTAAGATTTGAACTTGGGTCTTTCTGACTCCAAGCCCAGTACACTATCTATTGTAAAAACACATACACATAAATGATCTCTAAGATTTCTTCTAACTCTAAAATATTTATCATGCAGTGATTCCATGAAGGGTAGTCAAAGATAATCCTATTCATCATTTGTCTTGTTAGCCAAGGCTAATATAAGATTTGGATATTTTGCTCTATTGTTTTTAATTGTTGCATATGTATAAGATGGTCAGTTATGAAAGAAAAATCAATTGATTTAAAATGAGATTTAGTCCTGGAAATAATTTTACTCACTTAGTTCTGCATAAAAAAGGAGATCTTCAAAAGAGAGTAGTGAAGCTCAGAGAATGGAAGTTCATCTCTAAATTATATATCTATACACACACATACATATATATATACATACGCATATATAAATTCATTAGCATTCCATTATCAACCTATATTCTTCTCAATTCTTTCAAAGGGAGCATCATCTGATTTTTTTTTACTAATCTGTGTGCTTTTACATTTAAAGCTTAAGATTAAAGCCAAAATACAAGTGAAGAATATCTTCATTATTATTTCTGACTTTCAATGTAGAACAGTATGCTCACAAACCATCACAGCAATGAACCCTTTCAAAAAGCTTCAATTCATTTTTTGCACAGAGATAGACCAGATATCCCTCCCTTAAAATTTTCTCCAGATTACTTTTAAATTTATAAAACCCTGAAGCAATACTTCAAGCTCTTTTCAAAATATATTCTATAAACTTTGAGCATCTGCCTTGAAAAATAACCAGAGAGAATTTTAAGATAGGTTGTATCTGTGAATGGGGTAGGCCATCTCCACTAACTGCCAGCCAACTGCCATACACAGGACAGGAAAATCAGCCTAGCTGAAGCACCAAGGCACCATGAGGGAGAGATAAGAAGTCTGTGTCAAGCAAGTCTCAAACTACAAACACCACTAGCACCTTTTTCACTCTCTCCCCTCAGACACTGATGGAGACAGCCCAGAACTCAGAACTCAAGAGCCTTGGGAACTAGGACGATTTCATCTCAGTGCCCTCTACCATCTTCCTAGGAAGCAGTGCCTAAGGAGGTGCCATCTGGAAATTGCTCATGCAGGTACTACAGCCACAGTTACTGAAGACTCAGAAAAGAAAGTTATTGCCACCAAACCTTTCACTAACTAATGGTCTACCATTAGAAATGAATATCATTTTATATATGGACATGATGTTATAAATGAAGCAATAACATCTGCTTACTGCTCCACCCCTAAGTACCATGTGAATTTTCCCACCAACTTGAAATTAAATATGTGCTATGTCACACTGCAGAATGTGAGCCTTTCTGTGTATCCTTGGTGCTTAGTACAGTGTTCTGTAAATAGGAAACAGTAAGAGTCTCATTCATTCATTCATTCATTCATTCATTCATTCATTCATTCATTATAATCTACTATAAAATAATTGAAAAAGAAATATAGTATGAAATTTCTGATCCAAGACTATGCTGGAGCTATCTTAAACTAGTTATCAATCACAAATTATTAAATTTTCAGTATAAACATTTACCTGACAGAAATTGGCATATGCTACCTACCAATCAATGCTTGATTTACTATTTTGTTAGTCATTTAGATTTAAGAAAGTGATGAAGAAAATGTTAAGAATACAGATTAAGCTTAAAAGTATCTTAGACATATTATTATTTTAAAAGTTGGTTGTTAAATATTTACCAGAACACAGATGCTTTAGCTCCAACCTAGATTTGTATGACCCTGGTCAATTGATTTTCCTTCCTGTTACAGGTTTTTCTTTTAATTTGTTAAATAAAAGGTTCAAAATAGAAATGGGAGGAAATCTTATGTAGGGGAAAGGATTCTGGGTTTCAAGTTGAGGACCTAGGTTTAGATCTCAGGTCAGTTACTTATTACTTATACAGTGTTTGGCAAGTCATTTTCCCTCTGGGCCTCAGCTTCCTTAGCCATAAATTGACAGGGTTGGATTGTATTACTTTCAGCTTGCAATATAGCATTCTTCCTTCTTTTAAAGCGAATATTCCAAAATTCTGTTGTGTTATGCAATATGAAGGGGAAAAAATGGAAGCAAGAAATAATCTGTTCTAACATGCAATGTCCATGAATTACCATATAAGGTTTGTGTTTAACACTCAAAAAAACTACTTTTGTTTTATGACATCTACCAATCTAATAAGTATGCTATCTATGCCTTCCTCCCATTTATTGATAAAAATATTGTATTGAATCTTGGCAGTGCCCTGTGATTCTCCACTAAAAATCACCCTCCAGATCACCAAAAATAATTACTTGATGAAAAATTCTCAATTATCTTTTGTTAGGGAAAAGATAAGTAAATCAGCATAGTGCTTAAGGGATCAGAAAAAGACATTTCTGTCCAGGTTGATGGTTTTTATCATAATTCTCACGTATAAACAAGATTGTAGGAAAGGTATATGTAGGTTTGCAGAATGATTAGCTGAGAAGATTCCTAAGGTCCTTGTGAGTAGTATTTTTATAATAGGGATTCTTTCCTAAGTTTTAAGTTTTAATCTGCTCTCTTTCTTCAATTAAATTTGAACTGCTAGAGGGAAGAAGGTTAATTCTTCCTTTTTTTCTTTTTGGTATTAATTACACATTGTAAGGATAGTTAATGTTTTGTTCAAGTAAATGCTCAAGAACATTAAATGACAAATTCCTAAAATGTCAGACATGCTCTATTTTGGGCCAATCCTCAAGCCTATATATCCCTAGTAAGAACCCCTTCTCCACTGCTCCTCCCCCATCCAGCAGTTTGAGGGTTCTTGGGTTGAAAAATTATAATCACTGGGCATTTACTATTGTTTTGGGTTCATTTTTTTTCATTTTAAAATATAATAACCCATATGTAGTAAGTTGGAGAAGTAGCCCCAAGTGAATTTTCAATAAAGACAAATACAAAAATCCATCCTGAAGGCAAATATAGCTAATGATATCTAAAACTCAATTTAGGATTATTCCTGCAATGATCTCTCTTCTTCTCCTGGGAATATTTACCAATGCAAAGCAATTAGAAGTATTTCCAGTTTTCCTTCAATTCACTGTTACTCAAAATCTATTCGGGTTATAATGACACCTCATTTGCTTGGAACAGATTAAGTGGTACAGTATATACAGTACTGGGTTTAGAGTCTGGAAGACCTGAGTTCAAATATGACCTTAGATACTAGCTATGTAGCCTAGGCAAGTCATTTAACCTTTGTCTTGCCTCAGTTTCCTCAGGGACTTTACTGTTCATTGTCTATTTTGACTTGCTTTTAAAGAGGGTTTTGAGTGGAAATGAATAGTGCCCACCTCCCATAGTTGTTGTGAGAATCAAGTGAGATAATAGCTGAAAGTAGGTAATGTATTTAGTAAATGCCTGCATCCTTCCTTCCTTGAATACAAGAGACATGCCTTCACCACAAATGAAGACGTCCTAAAGTGTATCATTCAGTCTTCTGCTGGTGCTAATGCATGAAGTGCTCAATGTAAAGTTCATTCAGTTTTAAAGTGGTTTAAAAAGGATACTTCCTTTTTTTCTTGAAAATTATTTAATCTTCTGTTCATTGCAATAAAAATAGTACAATAAAAATGTAAATCCTGTACTTGCACACAGCTGGTTAGCTCTTCTAAGACTCATTTAGGGTACTTGACCCAGTTTTCATTTTATTTATCAGAAACACAGAGAAACTAATTAAAATTTTAAAAATTCATATAAATGAGTCCATCCATATGATTTCTCAACAGTAAAAATGTATGTAAAAGTTAATAACCAGAAATGAATATATATAAGAATATACATAACTAATCTTTCATGTTATTCACTAAGTATACTGAAGCTAGGAAACTTTACAAAAATATCTTAGAATGTGGGAGAATTGAAGTAAATTAAAGCAAATCTTCTTAGCCAAAAATGGCACAAAATCTTTTTTGCATTTCTGAGATATTTAACCTCTTCCCAGGCTTCAACTTATCCCATAGAAACATTTGTATTTAACATGTTTCTGTTCTACTTCCCTCTTCTCCTCATTTGTCACTTTACTGTTCATCATCTGTATTGACTTGTTCTTAAAATGGGACACTGAAGAGAAATAAAAAGCATAAAACAATATGTAGAAGGAATGCGTCCTAGAAACACAAAAAGCACTATTGTGTTGTGGATGGTCATCAAATGAAAATGTGCTAACAATCTAATGTTTCTTCTTTGGGGCTGAAGGAAAAATTAGTAAAGGCAGTGTCCATTTAAAAATTGTCAATGCTTTCTCTGACTCATTATTCATGATCATTTTGGGGGGCTTTGATTTTAAATCCCTCAAAAACATCTATTCTCTTTCATCATCCTTTAGAATCTGGATTGGTCTTTTAGGGTTTTGGAGTGCCAATGGCAACCAACCAATCCTTTCCCTTGGTGATAATGATAGAGAATTCTCTTACTAAGGAGAATCCTGCAGAGTTGGCTAGGCTCATGTGCTTTCTGCATTATTTTAAAAACCATATGGACATAGTATAATCAAAGTAATTTGTAGGAAGTAAAGGGAAGTAGAGCCTCTAGTGAATATTTCATTGTCTATAGAGATCAATAGCATAACCCTGGAAAATAGAAAATTACTAAGACTATGGCCTATGCTTGTTACAATTACGTATAATCAGACTTAATTATGGTGTTCCAGGGATATTCTCTTGTTCAAATAAAATACTACATTTGCTCCTCACACAGATGTGACTTGTTTGACTAAAAACAAAAATAACCAACTTTAAGGTGTGTGCAATAGCTGAAATGATTCAGAAATAGCATGTTTTCTTTTTTTTTATTCTGCTTTATGTCCTTAATGTCCACTGGAAAATATCAGATTCTAGTAAGAAATGTACATGTTACCACAGAAGTGAATTGTTACAGCTACTCATCTTTTTCTTGTCATTTAAAGACAAGGAGAGTCTCATTTTTCAAGCTCAACTTAGGAGTTATCAAATTATTTATAAGCACTGCAGGAATTCAAGATTTCATTTTTAACTCTACACAGAAGTAGAGCACCAGAAATCAAAATGACAAGAGACTGAAGTTCATGGCACTTACTATGACAACCTTAACTATGACCAAGAGAGGGATCAGCCACAAAAACTGATTGGGGTGTGAGGACTTTGATCCCCTATTTACTAAAGCAAGAGACAAAGATCCATGATTTACCTGCTCATATAATGCCTTGATTTTGCAGCCTGAAAGATCACATTTAGTTCTCTGAATGAATTTGTGGAAGGAATACAACAACTAAGTTAAGGAGCTCTGGCATGGCGCCATATTTGGTATAGCATGGATCAACCAAGTCTTTAGGTTTCAGAGTGGCAGGAAAGACCAATAATTAAAACTATAGGAACATCTCAATGAAAGGTCAAATGGCTCATTAGATTATTCTAAATCACCAAAGTTCACAAATTAATAGATCTACCTCCATATCCATAGTTATACTATAACTGGTCATATCTATAGCTGTATCTATTTTTATCTATTTATTTATAAATAGGTAGTAGAAAGTTATAGATATGGATATAAATATATATCCAATTCAATAGGATTCTCACAATCCAACTGTGGGATCCAGGGAATTAAGAAACATCTAAATAACTATTTGGCATCTCACTGATCCTTCTTGGGCCTCTGAAATCAGCTACAATATTGTTTGGGCAATACCATGTTAAAGAGGGGAGATAGAGTGTCATGTGCAAGGAATAGAAGTAGATAAGTTTAAATATATTGTAGAGTACATGGAGAGGAGTCAAGTTTAAGACTACTCCAAAAGGTAGGAAAGGGTAAGGTTATAAAGAGTTTTAATGCCAATCTGGTAACTTTATGCTCCTGAAGGTCCTAGGAATCACTATAAATTTATTCTGAAAATATCTTGTTAGTACAAATAATCCTTTGGAGAGAGCAACACTCCAAGGCTCTCTTAGCATATTTCATCCAGGAAGAGAGGTATCACAGCTATTAGACAGCTCTGGGGATGGGCAGCAAGCTGACAAGTGATACATTTGTCCATGATCTGTTGTCAGGCTGGCTGTGTCATTCTTTGTCACAGGTAGGACTATGGGAGTGGGAATGGGGGCTAAAATGCAGGGACTAGAAGAAGTCAAATCTCATGATATCTGGGTTCAGGGCTCTTTACATCAAAGTAATTCAATGGAATAAAAGGAAATATTGAGAAGAATTATGAAAGATGAATTATAGAAACAGATAGGAAAGCAATTTAAATTCTCAAGCTTATTACAGGGCTAGAGGAAGATGGTTCAGTCATGTTTTTGGTCCAATCAAATATATTAGAAATATATTTTGGTAATGTTTTTACTGCAATCTGAACATTCACAGATGTGCTTATTTTAAGAGTCTGAGAGTCTTTATTTTAAAAGTCTGAGAGAAAATTAGGTAACATTCTACCCAGAAAGAATAATTTTTTAAAAAGACATTAAGGACATCAATTAAAAAATGTTATTCACTACTTTTATATCTCATTCCTTCAACATCTTAGTAACATATATTTCACAAGTTCTTTCTCTTAGGCTATGACCACATATCAAAACCTAAGTTAAAATAAGATCATGGACAGTTCTGATACTTTTTTAGTAATGGTGAGAATCTAAGGTCCTAGTCAACTGGTAAGCAGCCATGGTTTGGGGAAATACCGAGGGAAGCAGTAGCCCTGTTAGGAGGATATGACATGAAAACAGATAAATACACACATTATAATTTAAGGAGGGTTAGGAAGCACTAGCAAAAACTGTCAATACCATATGATCTCAACCTCATTGGAAACTTGAGATTTTTTCTTTTTTTTTTATTTTTTTTGGGGGGGAGGTAGGGCAATCGGGGTTAAGTGATTTGCCGAAGAGCACACGACTAGTTTTGTGTTAAGTGTCTGAGGCCAGATTTGAACTCAGGTCCTCCTGATTCCAGGGCTGGTGCTCTATTCACTGCACCACCTAGCCAGCCCTAGAAACTTGAGATTCTAAAGGAAATAAGAGGAAGAGGTACATTAAAGATGTAGGGGAATGGCTATCTAAAAGGTTTAGTGGTGGAAGATGCCAAACAGGCTGGACTGTAGTTTGTGTAGGAGGATACTATACAAATAAACTAGAAAGACAGTCTGGAGATAGATTGTAAAGGGCTTTTAAATGCCAAGATAAGGAAGTTATGTATGATTGTGTGTGTGTGTGTGTGTGTGTGTGTGTTTCTGTGTACATACAGATATCCTCCTCCCCCCCCACCCCTTACTAGAATGTCACTAAAATATCTTGAGCATGAGAATATGTGGAAGGGATATAACAAGTAAGTTAAGGAGCTCTGGCATGGCGCCATATTTGGTATAGCATGGATCAACCAAGCCTTTAGGTTTCAGAATGGCAAGAAAGACCAATAACTAAAACTATAGGAACATTTCAATGAAAGGTCAAATGGCTTATTAGATTATTCTAAATCACCAAAGTTCACAAATTAATAATTATGTTTGGGGGATATTATTTCAGCATCTCTGTGATAGACTGATAAGAGGGAAGAGACTGAAAATTGGGGTCCAATTAGAAGGCTGACCACCTATCACTATTTGTCTTTCAGAGATTAAGATTAAACCCATTGGGGGATGAGATGAGAAGGAAAAGACACTTCGCAAAGTCATGCTATAGTTATTAACTCGCTAGAAAGACTCATTTAAGTTCATTTTCTTTGTTCTTTACACATCTTTCAATAAACATTTTCTATGTGTAAATGCTTAGAATAAATTGATGTTTACAAAGAAAACAAAAGATCTCTAAAATAAAGCTAGAATGAGCCAATTTCAGACATTAATAAGACTGAAGCCTGGGTGGGGATTCAGTCACTTTTGAGAAGCCTCAACACTGAATCCAGTAGTATAACTGTTTCTGGGTCAGAAGTTAAAATTATTATTAATAATAACAATAATATACCTGTATGGTCTATTTGAGAAAATATTACAAAATATCCTTATCATAAAAACTTTAATAAATTTGAGGGAAAACAAGGTATCACATAATATCATATTATAAAGAGGAGTAGTGTGCTATAGTAGAAATGATGTTGGACTTGACATCAGAAGCTCTGGTTTGTATCCTGGCTAGGTCACCTACCAATTGTATGACCTTGTCCAAATCACTTCACTTCCCTTGGCTTTAATTTGCTCATTTGCAAAATGACAGAATTGTACATCAAATGGTGTCAATTGTGCTTAATGAAAAGACACCAAAAGCGTATAACTGTGAAAATATCTATTGTGCTGATCTGCCAATAATTGTTGTCTAAATTACTATGACACTTCAAGGATCTGTGGGGGGTTTTTTTGTTTTTGTTTTTTTCCCTCAGTGACAACAGTTCCTCTATTAATGGAAATGACAGTCTGTCTGTGCCTCAGTATATGGTTTTTGAAAATTATTCTGGTGGAAAAATTCATCGCCCTGCAGCCAGTCTGTTGATTGATGAGCTCTTGAATTTCAGGATCCTGGTCTTCATCCAAAAGACATACAGACTGTCAGAGAGCCGATACTAAACATCTTTCTAGCTCAGTAAAAATTATCAGAGCAAATGCTCTGATGACATATCCCATGAGGACTATGAGTACCTCTGGGACACAATGTGTTATAAGAATAGGTCTATAGTAGATATTAAAATAATTATTGTATTTATTTTTGGGAGGGGAGCAATTTTAATCAGAAAAAAAGAATTTGTATTATGGGTCTGCTGATTTCATTAGCTCTTTAAATCGTAATATTCTTAAAACCCATGGAAATGAAAAGATAAAGAGTGGTTAATAATGAGCTGTTTTTCTTCAAATTTGCTAATGAAACAAGAAAACAGTCCTGCAAAGCTGCTTTGGAGGACATGTGAGCTCTGTTAACAGGTGGAGGAGTTCTCATGTCAAATCAATTGCTGTCAAAGTGCGAAATTAGCATCTGTTTCTGCGCTGTCCTGGTAAATCACACAGCTGGAGAATGACCTCAGAAAGAAGTAAACTAAGACAGTAAAGAAGTTGGAAGCAACTTTATAGTGAAATAAAGCCACATTCAATGGAGGATCTGGCTAAGGGCACTGGATATGCAACTAAAAGACCTAACATTTTCCTTTGTTAACACAGACCTCTCTCCTCAGGCCTGAATTTCATTATATTATAGTGATAGAAATCATTCTTCCATTACTTGAGATGGAAACTTAAGTAGAATTTATAAAATAATATGTAAAATATGATGAACAATATCTATGGGGATGTTTAGGGAGCTAATAAAGTAAAACACACCATGGGCTAAAGATCATTCAAAGGAAATTCAGATCTACAAGAAAGTTAAGATGGCTTTGAAAGGAAACTATACAGATGAATTTTGCATTCATAGATTTCATTTGCTCCTGAATATCTCTGATGGTTAGAATTTTGAAGACAGAATATCTACTGACCCTTAACTAAATGTTGAAGGAAGAGCAAAAATCTTATTCTTCATAAAATATTCATCCAAGCACCATAAGATATTAGCAACACACATAAAAAAATTGGAACACTGGAATGATTATTTTACAGAACATGTTATGGGAAAAAATGAAAATAGAGAGGAAAATTGTTTTTAGTATGCAATTTTACTGGGAAAGAATCAAGAGCAGTAGAAATTACAGAAAATAATTACATTTTTCTTCATAGCAGCAGCTAGAAAATGATACTTTCAAATGAAAAAGTTTCTATCATCCCAGGTTGTTTAAATCAATGTTATCTCAAAGCATATTATACCTTGTTTTTTCAAACTCCTCTCCACACCCTGTTCCAAGTGAGAATAAAACGCATATTGTTTTTATCTCAATGGTTATAATTAAGTCACAAATGAACTTCACAGATTAATAGAACTTCAGTACCAGAAGGGATCACAGAACCAGTGTTGTTCAACCCGCATCTGATCAAGGAGCCACTTTAAACACTGTTGACAAATGTTATTTTAATTCTTTAAACTTCTTTATTAAAACAATACATTTGTTTTTTGCTATCTCTTTATTTCCTCAAACAAATACTGTATATAATATTTGGAAAACATGACTATGCTCTCATATTTTTACTGTGGGAAAAGATGAAAAGAAATAATATTTAATTGGAATCAGAAAGGAGATGGATAAATGACAACACAGACTTTAACCACAAAGATACAGAGCACAACAAAACACCTGAATCTCATATACAATACTGAGAAGCCAAAAACAGACTTTTGATTTCATAGATTTAATTTAAAAAGTTAAATTTTAAGAGCTTTACATATTTTAGAGTTCCTTTCTCAAAGTACACGAAAACTAATTTTTCACAGGATTTCAGGGCAATCATTTTGTCCCCCACAAAAAATATAATGGTTTTTCTCTTTAAAAACCAAATTGCATTGTAATGGTTTTAAATTTACTTTTTTTGGATTGAAATGTTTGAAATCAACATTATATGAATTAGTCTTTAATTGTTTTCTCAAAGACTTCTTTTTGATATCATTAAAAAAATCTTAAACCATTAAAAAAACCCAACCAATTGGTTGTACTCAGAACTGGCAATAGTCAGACTTTATCTCTTGATATCTCTGTTAAATAATTAATGAAAGAGTTCATGCACCCACCCCCAGCCCACACAAAACATCTTGTAGTTTATGATTTATGGCTACTAGCTGAATTTTGGAACTCTTCAAAGCATTCAATTGGAATTTTCACAAAAATACAAAAACTAAAATAAAAAACCACAAGAAAATAATTTTATCTAGTCACTCATGTTTTGGGTCAAGTATTTACAGACTTTAAAGCTGATTTTATAAGAGTAATTGGTATTGTGGTAAATGATAGATGATTGAAAAAATGATGGTTGACATTTTCATTGTAGGGACACATAATTAAAAAGGATTGGAAAATAATACCAAGTTATACGAAGGTTTTTTTTTTTTTCTGGGATAGATAGAAAGGAGAAAAAGGTCTAAAAAGAATATTGAAAGAGGAGAGGAAAATGAGAAATGATGGCTATTGTATATATCTTATCAAAGTTTTATGAATCACTTATGATCACAATATATAAATTTGAGAAAGTTGTGATGGGGAGGTGAGAAACAGTGTAAAAGTGTGAGAAAAGTCATGTTAGAGTAAAAATATCAATCCTATACTCAATATAAAGTTGGGTCCTCCACTTAAAGAAGTGGGGAGAGGAGTATGAAACTATGCACTAGAAAAGCACTAAGACTCAAACAATGATGCTTCATGACATAGTATATATACATATATGTGTGTGTGTGTTTGTAGAAATGTGTTTTAAATTTTATCTAATGAATATTATCCATTTTACTTCTGTGATATTTTCTGTCTCTTGTTTGGTGGTGGATAGATTGATGATACGGAAGAGACTGGAAGTCAGGGTCCAAGTAGGAGGCATTTTTTTTCTTTTTTCCTCTAATTTTTTTTATGATGTCATTCATAATGTCTAAGTTATGTAACTATTTGGAGCTCATCTTGCTGAGTGTGTAAGACATTGATTTATACCTAGTTTCTTCCACACTGTCCTCCAGTTTTCCCAATAAATTTTATAGAATAGTGAGATCTTACCCCCAATAGCTAGAATATTTGAGTTTATCAAACACTAAGGTATTGTGTTCATTTCCTACTGTATCTTGTATATCTAATCTGTTCCACTATTGAACTTTTCTATTTCAATATTCAATATTACCATATTGATTTGATGAATACTGCTATCTATTGTATTGTTTGAGATTTAACAATGCTAAGTTCCCTTCCATTTTTCCATTAATTTCTTTGAGATTCTTAACCTTTAGTTTTTTCAGATGAACTTTATTATTATTTTTTCTATGTAAATTGCTACTTCGGTAGTTTTGACTTATAGTAATTTTAACACCTAAACTTCAGATTATTAAAATTTATGCTATAAAAGTATATGAATTTTTTCCTTATCTGTTTCAGAAGAAGGGAAATTGATTGTCTTAACAGAAGTAAGTCATCCAGGATTAGGGATATGATACACATATGTTAATCTGACAACAGTCATAATATTATTTTCAATTGGGCTATCACATTTTAGAAAGTGTATAGACAAAATGAATCACAAAAATAGTATGGTGAAAGATTTTCAGTCTATACCTTTGAATGATCAACTGAAGGAATTTGGAATCTTTAGCTTAGAAAAGAAAAAAAATAACAGAGAAGTGACAGAAGGGGTATCTTATACAGAGGACTTAGACTTACTTTCCTTAGCCCCAGAAGGGATGATTTGGATTCATGAGTGGAAGTTGTAAAAAAAAAAAGAGAGAGAGAAAGAAAGAGAGAGATTTAAGTTCAATGTCAAAACAAAAAGAAAAAAACAAACATTTCCTAACATTAGGAACTGCCTAAAAGTAGAGTGGACTATTTTAAGTTGGTAGTGACTTTTCCTTTATCAGAAACCTTAAACAGAAGGTGGAAGGACCACTTGCACATGAAGGAATTTATCTCCTAGTAAAAGTTGAATTAGATAACTGAATTTCTTTCCAATTATGTTAACTTGTGAATCTGTGTTCTGGAAGGTAAACCAAGTCATTGTAACATCTCCATAAGAAGACTAGGAATCACCTTGTGGAATATAATTTTTAAAGAAAGGTAAATGAGTAAAGAACAAGCTTGGGAATTATGGAACCATACACTTACAAGAAATATTTGGGGAAGGTATCTATAATATAATCATAAATCAATTGTACCTACAACAACAGAAATGATGAAGACACAATTAATTTAAAAATAGCATTGCCTGGTCAAAAAGGATTCATATCAATTCTATATAAATTCTACTGCAATCAATTGATAGTATTGTAATATTGAATAGTTAAAGGTCATAGTTTTATTGTAGAAGTATTAGTCAATAAATTTAGGTTAAATTATTGAGCACAGAGAGATGAGGGTGAAGATCATTTCAATGAATCCATAGTATCAGGAAGGTCGTCCTGAAGTGTGCTACTGAGATTTATCTGATACTGTTTTCAGTGAGAAATTTTCAAAGTCCTTGCTTTTATTTAAGACTTTTCCTTGTTTGTGCATGTTCTTGAGTGCAAAGAAAGAAAGATTCCCACATAATTACAGAATGATATAACATTAATAGAAAACTCCAGGAGTCATTAAGATCATTCTTTTATCCACAATATATTCAATGACACATTGATATTCTTAGCAGTCACCAGAGAAGACAATAACCATCACGTCTTGATATCTGTGCTTTCCTTTCTCTGACTGCAAACATGATTCTTCATGGAAAAATCCTACCATTTCTTCAAGCCCTAACTCACAGGTCAGCTGCTTTCTGAAACTTTCTCTGAAACTCTCAGAAATATGAAAATAATCTTTTCTTCCTCTGAACTCAAATTACATTATATTATATATTTACCTAAAATATTTTCATGCTCTACTTTTTATTTTTGTAGTTTAGCTATTCATGACTTTCCCTTATAGAATGGGATCCCCTTAAGCATCTTCTGTTGAAGTCTCTCCTTTGCTTAAAGACCAATTTAAAGGCCACTTCCACTGTGAATATTTTCCTGATGCCCTCCAATGAATATGACAATCTTTTCCTCTTCTTGATTCTCAGAGAACTTTGCCTATCTCTCTCTTTTGCCCTTATATCAATTTCCCCCTGTATATGTGTCCCCCTTCTTTTCTACTAGATTATAATCACTTTGAGAGGAGAAATACCACCAGTATTCAGTATACTTCCAGTAGGTACTTAATAAATATCTGATGAATGGATAAATGCTTGGTGTAGGGAGAAAAGCCTTTCTCATCTTCCCATTGCCTAAATACACAGAATAGTTCTTTGTGTATGATAGGCATTAGATAAATATTAATTGAATGAATAAATGAACAGTAGAAAGACCACTGGCTCTGGAACCATGAACCTAAGTATATAACTACACTCTGCTATATACTGCCTATGTCTTGGACTTCCAGGAGACAATACATCTCTTAGGTTTTAGAATTTGTTCCAGCAACCTTGAGCAAAAAAGCTCCTGGTGGTGAAAGCTTCTTCCAAATTTTTGCCTCTAGGGAGAGAAGTGGAAAGGGGATTAAAGAGTTGGATTTGGAGTCAGAAGACTGGTTTGCACTTTTGGTTTTGCTGCTTTTACTACCTGTGCAAATTTAGGCAAGGAGCCACCTCTCTGGACCTCATCTGTAAAGTGGAGTGAGTGGGCTTTCTATGGTCCTTTCCATTTCAAAAACCCACAAGCAGTCTTAGCTTTGTGGAAATAAAAGTGGCTATGGAATCAGATGAACTAAATCTAAATACAACCTCTGATTCCACCTGTATGACCTTAGGTAAGATATTTCATCTCTCTGGTGCTATTTCTTCATCTGTAAAAATAAATGTATTAAATTGAAAATTCTAGGAGTTCCTTCCAGTTTTAACTTTATATTCCTATTATCCTCTTTTGGGCCTGGGACAGGTTCCTCAGTGAGTCACACTGCCAACTCCCAAGCAGCATTTAATTTCCTAATCTGGACACATATGGGAAAACAAGTGGAAGACAGAATGTCTCTTCTTGGTTGTCACTGACTATTCTATCTACAACATTTTCCATTTGCAAACTTTAAGATTCTCTATGTTCTGATTTCCAAAACTTAAATCTCTCTGTAATTCAAACTGATAAAACCACTATTCTTTTTGGTGCTTTAGAGTCATGTGACCCATAGAAGGGCCATAAACTACTTAGTTAAGTGTCAAGTACTGTTGTTTCTGTTCATCCAGTCATATCCTACTCTTTGTGCCCCCTTAACCACAACACACTAGGTTGTTCTATTTTCCACTATCTCTAACAGTCTGAAGTTCATGTTCATTGTTTCCACAGTACTATTTGTCAGTCTCAAACTCTACTGTTCCCCTCTCCTTTTGCCTGCAATCTTTCCCCAAATCAGGGCTTTTTCCACTAAGTCCCATCTTCTTATTGTGTGGCCAAAGTATTTTTTTTAAAGAAATTGAGGTTAAGTAACTTGCTCAAGGTTACACGGCCAGTTATTTTGTGTGGGTGCCAAGTATCTAAGGCCGGAACGGATCCCGGGTCTCCTGATGCTGAGGCCAGAGCTCTTATTGTGCCACCTGGCCGCCCTGAGTGGCCAAAGTATTTAAGCTTTGACTTCTGTGACCTTCCAGTGAATAATGCTTCAGTGAAGAAGCTGACTGAATATATGGGTCTATGTGTATATACATATATGATGTACACATATATAAACTATATATACATATATGTGTATATATACATAAATATATGTACATATGTTTATAGTGATAATACACAGTCTTGAGTCTTTTATACTCCTTTTCCAGTTGTAAACCAGTCGGTTGTTCTATTGTTTCATGGTCAGTTCTAATTTTTCTTCTTTTGCCTACCTTAGGAGACAAATAAAATAATCTGGTATTCCTATCTCTTTGAGGACTTGCCACATTTGTTGCGATCCACAGAGTCAGAAGCTTTAGTGTAGTCAATGAAGTTGAAGTAGATTTTTTTTTCTGGAACTCCCCTGATTTCTCCACAATCCAGAGAATGTTGGCAATTAGGTCCCTACTGCCTCTGCCTCCTTGAAAACCAGCCTGCTCTTCCAATAATTCTCTATTTACATATTGCTAATGCCTAGTGTGCATATTCTTATTAATAACGTTGATGGTGTGTAAAATGAGTGCAATTGTTCAATAATCTGAACATTCCTTGGCATTGCCCTTCTTTAGGACTGGGATATAAATTTATCTTTTCTAGTGGCTACTATTGGATTTTCCAAATTTGCTGGCATCAAGTGTAGCATTTTTACAGCATCTCTGTTTAGGATTTTTAATAGCTCAGATGGAATTCCATCACCTCCTGTGGTCTTATTGTTAGTAATGCTTCCTAAGACTCACTTAACTACATTCTCTAGGATGTCTGGCTCTAAATCAGTAACTATACTACCTTGGTTATCCATGATGTTACAATCCTTCTTGTATAGTTCTTTTGTGTATTCTTGCTGCCTCTTCTTAATCTCTTTGGCTTCTGTTAAGTCCCATTTTTATCTTGCATCATTCCCATTTTTGCAGGAAACTTTTTTCTTGATAACTCTAATTTTCTTAAAGATATCGCTTGTATTTCCCATTCTCTTGTTTTATTTCTTTGCATTGTTCATTTAAGAAAACCTCATCTCTCCTTGAATTCTGCATTCAGTTGGGCATATCTTTCCCATTATCCTTTCCCTTTCACATCCCTTCCTTCCCCAGCTATTTTTCAAGTTTCAAAGGGATGATGGAGGAAATAGTTGATGAAAAAAAAAAGCTATTCAGAAACAAAGAGTGAAGAAGTAGTTTTAAGCAAATGGCAAGTTGTTCTGTGGAGATAGTAGCAGGTGGGAAGTTATAGGAAATTTATGGAGGGATGGAAAGATTTGGAAAATGGGCTTTGGGAGTGGGACTATGAATACATTGTTATTTCTGTTGTTCATTCATTTAGTCATGTTCATCTCTTCATAACCCCATGGACTATAACTATCCAGGCTTTTCTTTCCTCTATTATCACCCTTGTGCCCAGTCCCTCTTATTTTATTCAGAGAATTACTACCTTAGTTTTGTTTGACTAGGTGAAAGAGGCCATTCTTTGCTTCATTTCTTACCTAGCCTTAATCACTGAATGGGCATTGCCTCAGTAAAACTGAAACCTGGGAAAGACCTTAGTTTAAAAAGGCCAAGGTCTCCCACAGCAACTGGGACCGTGTCCAGTCTTCCTGATCTATATGCCACTGAACCCAAATGGATCCAGAGGAGAGAGGCTGGTGACTTTGCAGAGCCTTCCTTCATTTAAATCCAAATTACTTACAAGTCATGACATCCTCCTGATGCTATGGTCCTCTTCAAGAACAAAGGAAGAACAATGAATGTAAAGCCTCATCAGACTGTCATTTTGCTTTCTTGCTCTTCTTTTTTGGAATGTATTTTTTGTTGTTGCTTCTGTCTCCTGTGTAATATTGTGAACCTCTGTCCATAGTTCTTGAGGCACTCTATTTACCAGACCTAATCCCTTAAATCTTTTCATCACTTCCATTTCAAATTTGTAAGGGATGTTATTTAGGTTATGTCTATATGTTCTGATGGTTTTTCCTGCTTTCCTGAATAATTCATCTGTTTGCTTATCATCTGTAGGGGATGACTGTCCATAGTATCATGCTCATGCTGAATCCTGGATGACAGAACTGAAATCTAAGTTCCATTCTGTAACTATCTATGGCTGTTACTACAGAGCTACACAAGAAGGCCCTTGAAGGGTTTTGAGGCCAAATCTTTAGTTAAAGAAAATCAAAGTCAAAATACCTTAGGGTCTTTATATTGATGTTATTTCTTTCTCCCATAATCAGAACATTGCACCTTTAGGATGTGTTTAAACAGATAAAAGCACCATTTGGATTTCAAGGTCAATGCAAAAATAAAGGTCAAGGTGGTTTTATATTTTCCACTTTAAGTCTTCAAAGCAATTACTACATATATACATACACACACATATATTTAAATCTAGTTGATTCAATATTGCTTGTTCAAAGTAGCTGCTACATAAAAGGAACTAGCCTTCTCTACCAGTTAGGCTAAAATTTAACAGTGTCTTTGCTATAGAGGCTTCAAAATGACAAAGTTACATTTACACAGTTTTTCACAGCAACCACAAGTCTTCATTTTAACAAATTATAAAGCAAAGTTATAATAAAATAACATTTTCAGGATGCTCACAAATATCCCTGAGTCCTTGAACTGTACAAGTAAGAAGACACACAAATTTTCATGTGCCAATTTGCAGAACTGGCATGTTGCCATGAACTGATAACATCCCTAAAAATTCTGAATTTTTCTCTGTAGTCACTCATTCATTCAAAAACCTTTGTTAAGCTCTCACTTTGTGAAACACGGTATGTTAGGCATTGGCAGAAATATAAAGATGAATAAGACACATTCACCGCTCTCAAGCAACTTACAAGAGAGTAGAAAGAGAAAAGTTATGTCCATGATTAACTAGGACACAAATCAGAACATGTGACATGAATAAGAGGAATACAAAGTCTTTTGAGCCCAGATGTGGGGATAATGCCTTAAATATGAGCTACCATTTATGTAGTAGGTTTTAAAAGTGATTTACTTTTATTATCTCATTTACTCATTACAACAACACTCTCAGATGACTGGCATTATTATTATTCTGTTAACAAATGAAGGGACTGATTCTGAGATAAGTGAAGTGATTTGCAAAGAATCACACCTGTAGTAAATGTTTGTTTTGAACTCATATCTTACTGGGCCAAAATCCAACATTTTATGCAACACACTTTCTAATTGCCTATATACTACTCGGCTCCTTTCCATATTTGGGGATGAGAGAATAGAAGGTTTCATTGAGGGGGTGGCATTTCAGGTACATTTTCCTCATGGATAGCAGGGAATCACCAGATGGAAACGAGGGATGGTATACATCAAGAACACAGAAAATAGCATGAGCAAAGGGAGGAAGGAGGAAGTCATAGCATGTACTTGATAGAGAGGGAGTGATCCAATTTGTCCTGAATGTAGAGTATGCGAAGGGGAATAGAATAAGTGTACAATGGTACATGAACATCGTAGGAGCTTTAAAATATCCATTTAAAAGAACTGAATTGCGTGAAAGAAATATTTGGACAAGTTTGGATGGCTAAATCTGGGAAAAACCATATATGAATATTTAGTATGCTCTCCATCAAAGGATATGTCTATCTACCAACAAAGAGAAGAAGCAGAAAGCAAACCAAGGAGGCTTTGTTGTGGAGTAAGAGAAAAAGTGGTATATTTGGAGTAAGGGGATCTGGGTATGATTTTGAATTCCAGCTTACTGACCTTGGAAAAGTAATTTCAACTCTGGATCTCAGTTTCCTCATCTGTAAAATGAGGGGGTTGAAGCAGATAATTTCTAAGATTCCTTCAATTTATAATTAGTGTGATTTATTTAGATGAAACAAGGTGATGTAGTGAATCACTGGACTTCAAGTGAGGAAGACTTGAGTTTGTATCTAATCTGGGCTGTAAACCTGGCCATTTAGCTTCTCATCATCAGTTTCCTAATCAGTACAATGAGGATAACAACCACCTTTCAGGGTTTGTTGTGAGGTTCAAATTAGGTAAGGAAGCAAAAAACTTTTTTCAGTATTAAAACACTCTGTAAATGCTAGCTACTGCTGCTACTACTACCACTACCAACACCATCACAACCACTACTGCTACTGTCCATGATAATATGGTTGACAGAGCCAGTCAGGTATTGAAGGTAATTGAATGTTCATTAAAATTTATCTCTTTGGGCCTGAAAGTACTTGAGGGCTAGATGGCAGGATGATTGGTCTACTGATTTTATTTTTAAAAATTTATTATAAAGTTGAAAATCAACAAAAGACCATTTAAATATAGGATGTTTCTAAACAGTTTGGTAGGGTGATCTAGAGTACCTAAGATGGATGTGCAGCCACATGCAATGGAAGGGAAAATCTGAATTTTTAGGGACCCAGTCAAGGCTATTTTCAGTGGTCTGGTTTGCAGACCACTGAGCAATATCAGACAGGAAGAGCAGATGGGCAAGTCTATCATGCAGCAATCTGGAGCCATGGTATGCAATGGGACCAAAGGCACACTGCCAATGCTTGTCTACAAAGCAGTCACCAACAGTGATCCTTTCTGTAAAATGTGAGGAATAAACTGTCAAAGCAAAGCACTCTCTCTATCACGTGTATAGTGGGGAAATGATTGTTAATCATAGTCCAGCCAAGCCTAAGAAGAGGATGTCTATTTAAGGGCATCATCTTTAATCTCCAGAGGGATTATATACACACACATACACAAATACACATTCATGTATATGTGTGTGTCCACACACTTATATACTTGTATGCATATATGTATAGATTACAATTGCTATTGTTATTGCTAATATTAATATCATCACAGTTTTCTAGTCAATAATATAGTTTATGAAATCTGGCACATTTAACAACATATATAAAATGTCATTTCTTTACATGTTCAGTAATATCAAACTGTTATAATCCAGATATCTTTCATCAAGCTGTGAACAATTCATGTTTTAGATGATTGCGTTAGGAAGGATCCAGGGGTGTATCAACCATTATTAAATATACCCTTCCAATTAATTTCCTTCTTTAAAAGAAGGGTAATTACTCCAAGAAAAAAGTCTTGGGTTGAATTTTTGGTTCATAGATGTACTAACTGAATGACCTTATTCAAGCCACTTGACACTCATACATCTTAGCCCAACTTAGGAAACCTGAGCAAGAACTTTGTAAACAGAAAGTACAATATTAACATCAGCTATTATTGAAATGATGTGCATGTGAAAAGGAAACAATAAAAAAGGCTCCCATTGAGAAAGCCTGAGGAGGCAGCCAAAAAAAAAAGCCAGATTATTGCTCATTTAAAGTGTAGGTCTTGATTCTTATCAGCAGACTGGTTGTCATGCATCGAAAGGCTTCAAAGAATGAAGGGCAAATTCATTTTCTTTACTTGATCCTTCTGGTGGGAGGGATGAGATTGCCTCAAAAATCAAATGCTATTGTGTGAATTTATCATAATATTGTTCAAGGGAAAAACTCATAAAAATCCTATCTGTTGTTCCCTTGTTAGGATGCATCCTCCTCTCATGCCATCATTTACAAAGATGAGATAAGTACCTCAAATGATGGAATAGCTCTCAGCATTTCAAGCTGGTCCCATTACTGTTGGTCACAACTAAGGTATTCTTATCTGTGAATAAGAGCTTGTTTTTTTGTAAAGTGGTTCTTCTGGTAAACTGTAAAAATCCTATATTACCTAAAGAAGAATTCAGTGCCAGATTTATATTCCTAGTCTCTCCCCACCCCTCCCCCAGAGCCACATCAATACCACATCATTACCTTTTGGATTGTATAGCTTATAGGTATCTAAAACTCAACATGTCCAAGACACAACTTATCTTTTCCCATAAACCCTCATCTCTGACTAAATTTGTTATTACAGTGGAGGGAATGAGCATCTTCCCTGCGACCCAGGTAGGTAACATTGACTTTACTTACCATCATAGATATAAAATGTATTGCCTAAGTCTTTGTTTCTAACTTCATAACATCCCTTATATGTGCCTTCTTCTAACATCTGAAACTAGAACACTCCTTTGTTTAGGTCTTCACCAACTCTTTTCTGGACAACTGACAATTTGATCTAAATGGCCTCTTCATTTCATGTCTCTATAAAATAATCTATCCTCCATTCAGCTGCTAAAATGATTTTCCTAAAGAGTAATCTGTCCCCTGTTCAAGCAACTTTTATTTGTTATGGTGTCCAGATAAAATATAATGTTCTATGTTTGGAATTTAAAATTATCTATATTGCCTTTCTAATCTTATACTTTAATCCTCTTCTCAGACTCTATGATCCAGCTATATTGGGCAACTTACTGGTCTTCATGCATGCTACTCCATCTTCTGACTTAATGCTTTGGCACTTGCTTGTTTCCCAAGCCTGAATTTTCATCTTGATCACCTCTTTTTTCCAGTTTCCCTAGTTTCCTTTAAGACATAGATCAAATACCACCTCCTATAAAGGACTGCCTTTGCTTATCCTGTTGTTCAGTCATTTCATTTGTGTCTGACTCTTTGTGACCCCGCTTGGAGTTTTCTTGACAAATATACTGGAGTGGCTTGCCATTCTCTTCCCCAGCTCATTTTACAGATAAGGAACTTAGACAAACATGGTTATGTGCCTTGCCCAGAGTCACATAGCTAGTAAATGTCTGAGGCTGGATTTGAACTTTGGATTTCCCTGACTCCAAGCCCAGCACTCAATGCACTGTGCCAACTAGCTGCCTAGCTTTTCTGGTCCACACAGTGCCTAATTTCTTCCCCTATATGATTAACTTCCATCTATTTTTTGCATATATATATATATATACACACACACACACATAATATCTGTCTAGTTATATAAATGTTAATGTCCGTTGAAATAAATGCTTCCTGAAAACAGAGAGGCTGTTTTTAATAAGGTTTGACTACTATAATTGGAGGCAACGATTGAATGATGTTTAGAGAACAGCTAGGGATTTTTCTTACATGTCCCCCAGTTTCCAAAATAACTTATAGGAAGAACTACTACATATTTAATAATGTGATTTGGGATAAGATTTGGATAACAATATCAAAGAGAATTGCCATTCTTTAAATTCCCACTATATCCAAACTTGTCCATTCTTTTCCAATCTCTTCTCACGGCAACCTGTCCTGAACAATGAAATATAGATCAATATTCCTCAAAAATCATAGAAAGGTTCCTTACCTTTAAAAAAAAAACAGTGGTCCCCTATTGCCTACTATATCAAAGCCATCTTTCTTATCATGACATTCAAGTTTCCACATGCTCTGGGACAACATTCTTATCTAGTTTCAATTTCTATTATTCTCCTAGAACTACTTTATTCTCTACCATAATTGGACTACTCACCCTTACAGAACACCCATTTATTATTACTCACCTACGACAGCCCACTTGCCTTTGTTTATGCTATTTCTTCTATACAAAACATATGTCCCTACCTTTCGCTTTCAAAATCTTTATCTATTTTATTCCTATTCATTACAGCTGAACAAGCTGTAGAATATGATTGTGATGGAAGATTATTGTACTATAGGAAATGAAGAGCAGGATGGCTTCAGAGAAAAAAAACTGGGAAGACATATGAACTGATATAAAGTGAAGTGAGCAGAATCAGGAGAACCTTGGAGAAGGAAATGGCAAACCACTACAATATCTTTGCCAAGAAAAACCCCAAGTGGGGTCAAAAAGAGTCCGATGTGACTAAAACAAATGAACAACTGAACAACGGCAACAACGGCAGCAATATTGTATGATGATCAAATATAAATGACTTAGCTTAGCTTTTCTCAGCAATAAAACTCTAAAAAAGACTTATGTTGAAAAATGCTATCCACTTCCAGGGAAAGAAGTAGTGGAACCTAAATGTAAGTCAAAGCATAATAAAAAAAAAAAACTATTTTGTGAGGGAGCTGTTTTCTTTTACAAAACAGTATTTAAATGTTTTGCAAGACTACTCATGTATAATCTATATTGAAATAATTGACTTCTAAAGGAGAAGGAAGGGAGAGAGAGATTTTGGAATGCAATTTCTTTTTTTTTTTAATGAATGGTAAAATTGTTTCTAATGTGGAAAAAAATAGAATATAAAAATTTCCCAAAAAAACTAAAACAGAACTCCTCTTCATTCTTTATGATCCAATTCCATCTACTGATCAAATCTGATTGATTTATTATCCAAATTCTCTAAGAAACTTGCATTTCTCTTATTGCATTTAGTCTTGTACTGTCATTATTGGATTGCTTATTTTAGGTTCCTTCAAGGTTCAGTTTAGTTTACAAGCTACGTAAGAGCTTTGCTGATGTCTCCCAGTTGTTGGAACTCTCTTCCTCTTGAAATTACTCTCTCTATATATTTAGTATTTACTTAGTCACGTACTGTATCCTTCAGCATGAACAAAAGCTCCTTGTAGGAGGTACCATTTAGTTTTTGACTTTGTGTATGCAGCATTTAACAGAGTGTTTTGCACATAGTAGATGCTTAAGAAATATTTGTTAAATTGAACTGAATCTTCTCACTATAATGCAAGTGTCTCGATGGGACTGAGCATGTCTTATTTATATCTGAATAAAGCTAAGTTTTGCAAAGCACCATACATATTATATATATATATATATATACATACATATATGTTATTTCATTTTATCCTCAAAATAATCAAATAATACTTTGCTTCAAAGTCCAGAACTTTATCTACTGTGCCACCTAGCTGAATTCTCATTTTATCACTCTCTCTCTCTCTCCATGTATATGTATGTATGCATTTTATACACACACATACACACACACACACACATACCCTTGTATTTAGTATATACTTATAAATGTTCCTTGAGCAAATGAAACCACTCCTCTGGACAAAGTGCATTTTGGCTGAATGAGATATTTTAATCAAACACATTTTAACATTAATTCTATGTCTTTTGTCTCTAAAACACTGCCATTATGAAAGGAAGTTGAAGATTTAGGTGCAGATATAAAGTTGATGGAAGCAAGGAAGGAAAAGAGACATTCTGGGTCAGAGAAATTGTACAGAAATGTTATGAAGCATGTACCGATGGGATGGAGGGTGGAAGGAAGGAAGAAAGGAAGGAAGGAAGGAAGGGATAGTGGTGGGAATGAAGGAAGGAAAAGAAGGAAGAAAAAAGAGAGGGAGAAAGGGAGGAAAAGGAAGGAAATAATCATTTATTAAGATTGTGCTAAGCTAAGAAAAGGGAGTCATACTGAGACTAGCTTGATTTTTTTAATGGTGAATGACATTTTATTTTTTTCTGTATGCCCAGTTTTAATTTTATTTATTTTAGTTTTCAACATTCATTTCCACAGGATTTTGAGTTTCAAATTTTCTCCCCATCTCTCCCCTACCCCCACCCCAATATGGCAAGCATACTCATTACCCCTTCCCCCAGTTTTCTCTCTCTTCTTTGCCACCTAACCCCACACTTACCACATTTCCCCATACTTTCTTGTAGGACAAAATGGATTTCTATACCCCCTGCCTATATATCTTATTTCCTGGTTGCATGTAAAACCATTTTTAACATTTGTTTTTAGACTAGCTTGATTAAAAAAAAAGGCTCTATTTGAGAAATGAGAAGCAATTTTGAATGAGTACAGTATGGTCAAACATCTATATCTACATCTACATCATCTTTATGTATATCCACATCTATAACTATATCATCTACAGTTATATATGTTTACATATACACATTTATATATAGCACAGTGATAACCTTATCTAAAGTGATATTTTGGAAGGTTTAGTCTGTTCAAAAAGTAGTAGAAAGAAAAGAAACTAGAAGTGGGGGGATCAGTTAACACACCAATACTCTAATCAAGTTGTAAATGAGACTTGGAATAGGCAGATAATATGTTTATGAAAAGGTTACAACTTAGAAAAGAAATGTTTCTGATGTAGTTGAATAAAACACAACTGAGAATAAAGTCATGTTAATAAGGTAAAGACAAAATTTTGTGGAAGAACATGAAAAAAAGGCAATTGCAATGGCAATTGAGGGAATATATCCCTAAAATGAAAAAGTATAATTCAACCTGGTGTGTTATAGAGAAAGAAAGAGCATAAAATTTAGATCTGTCACTTTGCCTCTAAAGAAGATTGTATGTGGGGGAGGTGGGGGGGGGATACAATGAAATGACTGCTTGTACTGAGCACACCAGTGGGAGAATGAAAAGTAATGGAAAGCTACAAAATATGGTCTCAGAGGTGTATTGATAATTACATTTTTTAAAAAAAAAAGTGAACAGTTTGGAAGATAACAGTGAACTAGAAATTGACTAAGAACTAATTTCCAAAAAACCCTTATTTTTTTTGGAATGGAATTGACTGCAAGAAAGAAAAATAACCCAAGCCTTAGGAAGAAAAAAATACCTAGAAAAGTGAATGTACTCACCAGAGCATTGCTAGAACTTGACAGATATAGAAAGAACTTACCAGTAAGTGAGAAATGCTTACTTAGGAAATTATGCAGCCTGTGGGATTACAACATTACTTTTCTTTACCTACTGAGATACTGATATAGCCAGTCATCTGAAAGTTTTATCAAACTGAAGCTCTGGCCTAGGGATGTCTACAAAACTAATAGCTGTTTATATATGATATAAAATAGGAAATATCAGGGCCAACACATAGTTTTGAATTGTTATATACACATACACACATACACATATGATATACATCCATATGAATTTAACTGGTGCCTTTAGTTTTTAATGACACATTCACTTCTAACTATGCCCCCAGTTACCAAGTAGAGAGCATAGCTCAATTTCTTACAATAAAGATAAAAAGAGTTCATCAAAATCAGTCAAAATATTTATCAAATGCAAGAGAATATGCAACAATACCTAACATTTATATAATATATAAAATTTATTTACTATTTTACATGTGCTTTCTCTTTTGACCTTTATAACAATTCTGTTAAGTATCATTTTCCTCATTTTACAGACGATTTATAGGTCAGACAGGTGGCATAGTGAATAGAGCACCTGCCCTGAAGTCAGGAGGACTGAAGTTTAAATCTGGCCTCAAACACTTACTAGTTGTATGACTCTGGGCAAGTCACTTAATTCTGCTTGCCTCAGTTCCTCATTTGTCAAATGAGTGGGAAAGGAACATGGCAAATAATTTCAGAATATTTGCCAAGAAAACCCCAAATAGGTTCATAAAGAGTTGGACATGACTGAAACAACTTGATAACAACAAACAAAAATTAAAGCTTGCCCAGGATCAAAAAGTAAGCAAGTCCCTGAGGCAGATCTGAAAATGCAAACTCCTGACTCAGGGTGTAGCTTTATTTTCCAGCATTCTATCCATTATTCCACTTCTAAAGTACCCTAATGTTGTGATAAAAGGAGGCAAGTACATTTTTCATGTGATCTTGGGAGTACAAAGTTGGTGACTATAATTATATAACATTTGGCTTTATTTTTGCCATTTAAATTGTTGTAGTCATTATCTATACTTTTTTTCTGATTCTACTAAATTTACTCTTCATTAGTTCAAACAGGTCTACCTAGGTTTCTCTGAATTCTTCACATTTTTAGTCTCATACTTTTGTAATATTCTACCGCATACATACACCATAATTGGTTTATGCATTTCTCAGTCTATGAATATCTAGTTTTATTACCATTCCTTTGTTATGAATGTATTGTTGTAGAAAGTACCCTTCTTTTAGCCTTTGATTTCCTTGAACATATATGTTTTGCAATGGGATATCTGGATATAATTTCTTAAAATTCAAATTTCATCCCCTTTCCCCTGGAGAGGAATAATTGGATTAATACATAGCCACAGCAACAGTGAAATATTTGGCATTATCTTAAAATACTCCCTTCTAAGATATTTCTATGATGTATGTGAGCTCTACTATCAACATTTGGAATATAAAGAACTAAGAATCAGAAAGGTTAAATGCTTTGCCCAATGGTACACAGCTAAGAAGTAGCAGAGATGAGATTCAAGCCTATATCCCCTGACTCTGAAGGTTCAAATTCTTTCCAATATACCAGGCAATTATACATCAAAACTTACTAGCTAATAAAACTTAGAAGATTTTTACTTCTAAAGTTTCATTAAATAGTTGAATGTGATAGAATTGTCCATAGCATTTGTTTAAAAGAATGTGCATGGTATTGATCTGTTAATATAATCAGGTAATATACAGAATTTATAATGTTAACAGGGGCTATTTCTGTGCTCTAGCTCATGAGACATGGGTCTTAACACATAAAGTCCAAGAGTGAAAGTACCTAAAGGGGTGTAACTTAATAGGACACTAGGAGATAGAAGTAGCCTGCTCTCAGAGAGTCACAAAGAACTTGATATTTCTCCTGAGAAGCTTCTGGAATTGGGGTGGAAACCATAAACACTGGGTTAAGTGTGGGATTACAAACCTCTGACTTTCCTTTCATCAATGAACAAGGTCAAGTAACTCAGCAACAGTGTCATCCTGTTGTTAATACAATATTTAGACTGCTTTCCCCCCACATATTTCATGAACATTTACCATGAACAAGGCCCAAAGGTTAGAAGATGGGGGAAAAAAGGCAAAATGAAAGAGTTCCTGTACTAGAGACCTTGCATTTCACTGTGGGAATACAGAATGGACACTAATAAGGCTAGTGTAAAAAACTGGAAAGAATAAAAATACTAATATGGAGCAGTCTATGTTAGGGAATTCTTCACACAGTGGCTAGTAAATGAGCTGTGATGTAAAAGAATAAAATGGATTACAAAAACAATAGATGAGGCAGGTTACCATTGTATAAAAGTTTAGGCAAAGACATATAAGTGGAATAGGAAAAACACAGATTTGGAAATGACTAACAGTCCAGTTTGCTTGGGATATATAGTTTATAAATGTGATTACTATTAAATAAGCCTGTATTGGTCTTAAGGAGACAGACAAAGATCTTAAATGAAAACCAGCTCATCATTTCCTATACCACAGCAACATTCCAACCAAAGATGACCATATTCCAGGTAAAGGACCCACTTATTAAAGAGAACTCTGGCAAGAATCTTTCCAGCAATGAAAGAGAGATCCCCCCTCCCAATTGTCACAGGACAATCGATTTCCTTTTTTTAATTTAAAAAAAAGAAGTTATTTGAACAAGATGTTTGACATGAAGGAAGAACTATCTAGGATCAATTTCTTTATAGTAATTTATCTCTGCTGAGAGATAGAGATTGCTTTACGTGAAACAGCTATGTACAAAAAAAAAATAGAAAACTGTCCTTAGTTTTTAAATGATATAAGGAAAACACTAAAATTATCCAACCAAAGAAGGTATGCAAGGATTTTGGGGGTAATTTTTGTTGTTGTTAAACAGTGAGAGCAAAATAACTTAGTACAATATAAGGATAAATTCTGAATGAGCATGCCCCTAACAGAGGAAAGGAACATTTTCACAGAATCAGTTTATTTTTCCCCTCCCCATCTCCATTTGACGTTGATCAAAATCATTTAGCTGAAAAAATACACATTACACCTGTGCACATATACCAGTTACTTTACGTATAAAATAAAGGAATGGGGGAAGAGAATCAAAGAAGAGAGAAAACTATACTGCAGTAGTCAGGATGTGGATGAACCAAATCTTACTTTTCTAATCATGAATGTATTGTGTTTCCTGGGAACACAGTTCTGGAGCAAAGTTGCGGTTCTTTTTTTAGCAAACACCTCCAAGGGAACAAGGGTGAGGGGTGGGGTTAATAGCAGTGGTAGGAGCAGGAGGAAGAGGAAGATGATGGTGAGGAAGAAGAGAAGAAGGAGGAGGAAGAGCCAATACATTTCCTTTACCTTTACAGAGGTAGACAGCAAAGACTCCTTGAACTCCTGGGCTAAGATACCAGATACTGAGGTCCTTTCTCAAACAAAACTGCCAAGCATTCAGACTCTACTGCAGGAAGCACAACTCAGATGGGCTGTCTGATGTTGTTCAAATGCCAAATGTATGCTTGCCAAAAAGATAATTTTATGGAGACCTCACACAGGGTAAGCACTCACATGGTGGTCAGAAAAAGTGACACAAAGACTATCTTAAGGTCTCTCTTCGTTGTTGTTGTTGGTTTCTTTTTTTTGCTTTTTTGGAGGGCAATTGGGGTTAACTGACTTGCCCAAAGTCACATGGCTGGTATTTGTATTAAGTGTCTGAGGCCGGATTTGAACTCAGGTCCTCCTAACTCCAAGGCCGGTGCTCTATTCATTGTGTCACCTAGCCACCCCTTAAGGTCTCTCTTAAGGACTTTGGAATTGATTGTGTGACAAGGGAGACACTGGCACAGGACCTCTCAGCATGGCGTGCCTTCATCAGAGAAGGTGCTATGCTCTATGAGCAAAGCAGAACTGAAGTCGCTCAAAAGAAATGAGAGATGTACAGATTTAGAGAATCCACCCCAAATGTTCACACAAACTCTTTGTGCCTGACCTATGGTAGAACATCCTGTGCTCATATTAGTCAGATCAGTCATAGGCAGACATGCTTCACACACAGAAACTTGACTCTATCATGGTGATGCCATTTTGGTCTTCCTTGAGAATGAAGGACACCAACCAAGATATTTTATTGGCATAATAAGAGACCACTTTCAGCTTGATCAAAACTTCTTTAGACAATTATAGCATTACTTAAGTTCACATTCTTGTTTGAGGCACCTCACATTAGTGGGGGAAAAAATAGGAATCAGGGTGTGAGCCAAGTAGGCAGAGTAAAAGCAGGAACTTTCTTGGGCTCCTTCTCCAACCACCTCCAATACCTGTAAAATATGACTCTAAATAATTTTAGAGCTACAGAAAACACAAAGTGACAGAGAGAAACAAATCTCCCACTGAAGGCAGCCTGGAAAGCTGACAGGAAGGGTCTATCACATCAGGCTGGGAACTGAGCTGTGTGAGCTGCACTGGCCCAGACCAGGGGTGACCCAGACTGGCCAGAGCAAACTTCAGGAGAGTGAATCAGTGGCAGCTGTGGTAGTTTCCAGAATTATCAACCCATAAATGCCAAAAAGCAAGTAAAAGGTCAGTGGGGAACCCTGTTGATACAGGGTGAGAGAAGACTGTGGTATAGCCCCAGCCGTGGGGCAGCAGAGGTGACAGCGGCTACAACTGCAGCAGCTGCTGCTGCTTCGAGCTCCAGGCCTACAGATCGTAGAGGGCCAAGTGACTTTCCAGAGGGCATTTGCAGGAATCTCTCTGCTGGCTTTGATGCAGGATTCCCCTGTTTTGCCCTGCTTGAATCTGGGTTGCAGTTTTGGATGGTGGTCCTAGGGTAGGGAATGCTGGTGTAGCATAGTTTGTTGAGGTTGTGGAGAGAAAGTCCTCCTCTCAGTTCTGAGGCAGGTGCCTGGGGAAAAAACTCTGACAACAGCTGCACAAAACCCCAGCAATTTAGGACATAGTACTCTCCACTTTGGCTGGAGAGCTCAAAAGTCAAGTAATTGGCTGGCAAGAGGAGCAAACAGAGGAAGCACAATCAGACTATAGAATCCTTTTTGGGGGACAAAGAGGATCAAAACATAAAACCAGAAGAAGACAACAAAGTCAAAACTCCTGCATCAAAAGCATCCAAGAAAAATATGAACTAGTTGCAGGTCATGGAGGAGCTCAAGAAGGATTTTGAAAATCTAGTAAGAGAAGTAGAGGAAAAATTGGGAAGACAAATGAGAACAATGCAAGAAAATCATAAAAAAAATGAGTCAACAGCCTGACTGAAGAAAATAACAACTTAAAAAAAAAGACTAAATCAAATGGCAAAAGAGGTCCAAAAAGCCAATGAGGAGAACAATGCCTTAAAAAGCAAAACTGGTCAGATGGAAAAGGTATTGCAAAAATTCACTGAAGAAAATGATTCCTTCAAAATTAGACTGGAGCAAATGGAAGCTACTGACTTTATGAGAAATCAAGATAATATAAAGCAGATCCAAACAAATGAAAAAAATAGAAGGCAATGTGAAATAGCTCATTGGAAAAACCACTGACCTGGAAAATAGATCCAAGAGAGATAATTTTAAAAATCATTGGACTACCTGAAAGCCAGGATCAAAAAAAGAGCCTAGACATCATCTTTCAAGAAAATCTCAAGGAAAATTGTCCTGATATTCTAGAAACAGAGAGTAAAATAGAAGTTGAAAGAATTCAACTATTGCCTCTTCAAAATGATCCCCAAAAGAAAACTCCTAGGAATATTACAGTCAAATTCCAGAGTTCCCAGTTCAAGGAGAAAATATTACAAGCAATCAGGAAGAAACAATTTGAGAACTGTGGAAACACAATCAGGATAATACAAGATCTAGCAGCTTCTACATTAGGGGATCGAAGGCTGATATAGAAGGATGTTTAGATTTATGGGAATGGGAAGAAAACAGAGGGTTCCTTGGAAGGGTGGGGTGTAGGTTAAGGAATAGGAGGGCAAGATAGCCGATAGAAGTAAAGTAGAAGAGTCAGGAGGGATAGAAAATAAGAGATACACACAAACAGAAAAACAAAGAACAGGAGTAGAATTTGTTAGGGAAAGTATATATCTAAATATGTATGTGTATGTATTCATGTGTATTTATGTATGTGTGTATGTATTTATCAAATTGTGTGTGTTACACACATATATACACACACATCTGCACTCTGTAGCCTTCTCAGGGAGGTGGGGAGAAAGAGGGAAAAAACAACAAAGTAAAAAGTGTGCAGCAGAGAACAAAAGAAACTTACAAGGAAGCCAAAGATGGACAGCTTTCAACACAATGTGTAATACTTATTATATAGGCTTTCTTCAAATGGAAATTTATTGCTATATATTTTGAATCCTGTCTTACATTCTACTGTGCACATGACATGCTTTTATTTCTTATTTTATATTTGTTTCAATATTTAATTTTATGTTTCTTTTTCTTTTCTCTTTTGTGTGTATATTTAAATTTTAGTATTTAAATCTAAAAATTTTTAAATGAAATAAAAAAGAAAGGCATGAAACAAACTAAGTGAATATCCTAGATCATTTTAAAATAATCAAAAAGAGGGGCGGCCAGGTATCTCAGTGAGTAAGAGCACCGGCTCCAGTGTCGGGATGACCTGGGGATCAAATACAGGGCTCAGATACTTAGCACCACACCCAGAAATAACTGGCCATGTAACCTTGAGCAAGTTACTTAACCCTGATTGCTTAAAAATAATAAAAAAAGAAAATAATCAAAAAGCAAAGACTCAGTTCTAAGAGTGTGGGAAAGTTACTGTCAAATATGTCACTAAAGTGGCAAAGAGCTACTCAAATTTTTATAGTCTCACATGACACTCAAGATACTCTTATATCCCTGATACTTTAAGACTTATGAATCACATAGCATAAAAAAGTAAGATTTCAAGGATAGGACTATGGAAAGAGCTTTGTAAAAGAGTATCATTTTTTTAATTCCTTGAGTTGTAGTGTTCTGAAGAATTTCAGAGAAATGATGCAACTTATTGGAAATTTTGGGAAAATATTTTCAAGCAAGTGAATTCAAATGCTGACAATCATGCCAACCTTTTAGGGAAAAGAACATTTATGTAGATAGCCTTTCCCTTATTTCTATTTTATTTTTCTATTGCACAGTACAGGGTGATAATAATTCACTTTAATTAAGGATAGAAAGAATGAGGCCATTGATATAGAAACAATGAATGATTCAGATTCATTCCTGTCTTTCTGTGAATGAAAACATGGTCTATCAAAGGAGAAGAGCTACCAGTTTTAAATATGGTTCTCATATTCATAATGCTTGCTGTTTCCCCAGAAAAAAAAGGGACATTAAGAAAATTAATTCTAGCCAACTGGCACATAACAGAATAAAGGGAATTTTAAGTAATAAATTACTGTAATACTTTCTTATTGGTCATTTCAATCACAATGCTAATATCAAGTAAGCTTTGTGATGTAATTATGGCAAAAGAACAGGGAGAGATGGAACCTAAAGTGCCCCTTATCCCGACTAGGAATGGGGCTCTGGTATATGAGTCCTTGCTTGCAAGTAATTTCCCTCACTTTGAAATTAAACTTCTGTTTGGTTCCTGACTCTCCTGTCTTTAGCCTGCTTTGTTTGGCTCTAGCCATCCACAGGTTAGAGTTCGGTTTTGTCCAGTGGCCAGTTTTTATATCAGTGTGGCTATCAAACTTTGTCTGCCAATTCTAGGTGTGTGTTTGAATTTCAGGGTGATTTGATTTGAATTTCTTCCATCATCCATGTTTTGGAGCATTCTTTCACATGGCTGTCAATAGTCAGTAATTCTCTTTTTTGTAGAACTGTTTGTTCATCTCTTTTGATGAAATCTCTACCTTATTAATGTCCATCTCAAAATGCAGTACCCGGGACTAAGCAAAATTCTCCAGATGTGTTTCATTCAAGACAAAATGCCGTAGTGCCATGAATTCATTTTTCCATATGCTTCAAAATACTTCTAGGAGTGCGTTATCTTTGGGGAGCAAGCATAATCATATAATATTATAGAGGCTGTTAAGTGGAGCAGTGGATAGACTGCTGGACCTTGAGGTAAAGAAGATTTCAATTCAGATCCTGCTTTATGACAGTTACTAGCTATGTGACTGGGTAAGTCACTGAGCCTTTCTGCCTAAGTTTCTTCATCTGTAAAATGGGGATGATAATAATAACAACATCTACTTGCAAGAACTCCTGTGAGAAAAAAAAAAGGAATAATATTTGAACTGCACTTCACAAAACTTAAGGTATATATAAATGTTAGCTATTGTTATTAGTTATATCAAATAGTTCATTCAAATTGAACTTTTGGCACACTAAAATCACAGACATTTTATTCTTGGACATACTCTCTAGTTATCCTGTTATCTTTTTGTATATTTGTAGGGTTCTTTTTCTCCATTTGACACCAACTGTAGGATCTAGCATGTATATTTAATAGAATTAATATTATTCAGTGGAACCTCGCAAGACCTTTTGGGTTCCTGACTCTATCCTAACCTATCATCTATCCCTCCTAACTTTGTGCTATCTTAAAATTTGATAATGTTCTATTTATGCTTTTATCCACATCACTGATAAAAATGACAAATTTTAAAAGCCTACAGGATAGATCTCTAATGAATTTCAATAGAAGCCCCTTTATAATTCAGCATCAGACTACTGACTCATTGATGACTTATTCTTGTGTCTTATCTCCACATGAATAAGATTACATAAAAGATCAATGACAACCAAATCTTGTCCAAGGAATGAGCTGATTGCATGATACTCTGACCACTTGCCCCTTTTAAAAATAAATTAATTGATTTATTTTTAGTTTTCAACATTCACTTCTCTAAGTTTTATATTTTCTCTGCCTCCCTCCCAAGAGAGCATACAATTCAATATAGGCTTTACATATACATTCTTATTAAACATAATTTCACATTATTCATGTTGTATAGAAGAATTAGAATGAATGGGAGAAACTATGAGAAAGAAAAATTAAACTAAACTAAACAAAAAAAGAGAGCAAATATTTGATCTGTATTCAGACTCCATATTTCTTTCTATGGATATAGGTGGCATTTTCCATTGTGAGTCTTTTGAAGTTGCTTTAGGTCTCTGCATTGCTGAGAAGAGCTAAGTCTATCAAAGTTGGTCATTGTACAGTGTTGCTGTTACTGTGTACAATGTTCTCCTGGTTGTGCTCACTTCACTCAGCATCAGTTCATATCAGTCTTTCCAGATTTTTCTGAAGTTTATAATTTCTTATAGCATAATAGTATTCCATTATATTCATATACCACAACTTATTTAGCCATTCCCCAAGTGATGGGCATCCCCTCAATTTCCATTTATTGGCCACCACAAAAAGAGATGTTATAAATATTTTTTACTGTGGGTCCTTTTCCCATTTTTATGATCTCTTTGAGATACAGCTCTAGAAGTGGTATTGCTGGGTCAAAGAGTATGCATATTTTTATAGCTCTTTGGGCATAGTTCCAAATTGCTCTCCAGAATGGCTGAATCAGTGCACAACTCCACCAACAATGAATTAGTGCTCCAATTTTCCCACATATTCTCCAATATTTATAATTCTCCTGTGTGATATGGTATTTAAGAGTTGTTTTGATTTGCATTTCTCTAATAAATAATTACTTGCACTTTTTGATGACTAAGTAGATAAATCTTAGAGAATTATCTGAAGTGTCTAGACCTTATAGCTAGCAATTACATTAGACAAAACCCAAACTTAAGTCTTCTAGCATCCAGATCTGCCACTCTATCCATTATGGTGCCAGTTTGACTTTTGGATGTAAATAATTGATTGGATTTTAGAACTATTCCATGTCCTGACCTATGGTATATAATTGTACCTGAAGACTTGTTTCGATTTCAAGGATTCTTAGCCTTCTTCCTTGATCCTAGTCCTCTACCCCCAAATATTTCATTGTTTCAAAAATTTAATGATCCACAGTAACATATAGTGTTACACAAGTAATATTATACCATGTAACCTCCCATAGAAAAATGAAAAATTTCTCAGTTTATCCAATTACATATGGAAATTATTTAATTTAATTTGAATATTTAGCCTTGAAAGGAGCTAAGGATTCTAAGAATTGGAGGTGAAGAAAGAAGATTGTGATTTGGTTGCAGTTTCCTCATCTGAAAAAAAATATAGCTATTATCTTATGACCAAACGACCATCCAATGATAGGATAAGAAGTGACTCTGGGTATAACTGTGAAAAACAGAAACACTAATTAGAGATGTCTTGTAAGAACATTACCTAAACTTTCCATTCAAACAATTCAAATCAGTATCTAAAAATCACGTATTTCTAATTAGAATTACTCCATGAGTTTTTTTTTTACTATCCTGCAGCATTATTAAAAACCCTTTTAGACATAAGAACTAATCTTGTACATTAGTCTCTTCCTATAAGATGAAGAGTGAAGAATACTCCTAGTCAAGTTTACGATGATTTCAGCAATCAAACCCTTAACCTCCACATAATCTCCACTTCATCTTATTTCAGTTTACTCTCAGGTTGAAGCTGAATTTGTAAAGATAAATGCTAAGATGAGAGTGTAGGATGTAGCTCAAGATAATGGACCACTAAGCCTAGAATTTAAATGTCAAATTTCCACATCAGAATTTAATACTCTCTGGAGCTTTACCACCTGCTCTCATTGCTCACACACACTGACAAATTTAAATATTGAACAATGGCTTATTTCAAATTATTAAGACTAAAGCATTTTTATCATGCACTTAGGAAAGTTGACTCAGAAAAAAATACAACTAAGACTGCAGCAAATGATATGAAAGGTATGTCACATTTCCTCTGAAGCAAGGTTCTCAATGACTTTAAGCATCCCTAATTCAATTTGTTCTGGGGTATAAAACAAATCAACATAAAACCATTGTTTTTACTCTAATACCAGCTAATGTTGGCTTATTTGAAATTTTTTGGTTTTTCTTAATTTGAGTTAAATAGTTCTATGCCGAAGTATATATTCCTGAGGCATCTTTGTCAGCACAATTCCCTTATAAAGTCCACTGAAGACCATGAGTACTTCCGGCAAGGTAAAATTACCCATTCTGGTTCAAGTTTTTAAATTATCATGAGAAAAAAAAATACCCTTACTTCCCTTCTAAAAAAATACTTCTAACTAGAATCACCAATTCCTTATCCTATGGAATAACTAAACTATATCTGAATACATTATAATAACATTGCTATTCTATACAGAATCAGCCAATCATTAAACATGTATTTAAGTTTCTTCCATATACGCTCTACTTTTCTAGGAGCTAAATCAAGAATGAAATAACCTCTTTTTTCAAGGAAATTACGTTGTGTAGGGAGAGACATATCTATCTATCTATTTCTCTATCTATATATATAAATATATATACACATACACATGTTGCTTATGTAATGCACATATATGAATTTATTCTGCACACACATATAAAAATTTACTTTTAATTTCTTATGAATACATATACACTGTTTATATGCTGCACACACATTCATGATACACATATATAAATACACATGCATATTTACATATATGTATATATGCATATACATTCACAGACAGACAAAATTTGGAATGGACAATAGCTCTGATGCCCATGAGTTTTGGAAGTACTTGGTATAATAGTTGATGATGACTAGAATCAACATATTTATATCTACCTTGATATCAATTTTCTCTATTGCTATTTTGATCACCTCTATAGTATTCTCTCTCTCATCAGAACAAATTCATTTTGAAGCAGTATACTTGCAGTCTATTTATATGTATGTATATATGTATGTGCATGTGTATATATTAAAACATATGCATATATAAAGTTTTAAATAAATAGAAAGTATTTTAGGCAAAGATGACACTAGCAATTAAGGGGGAGGGAATTAGGAAAGGCTTTGTTTGGAAGGCAGTGCTTGAGGAGAACATATAACTTTGCAATAAGGAACAATAATTCTACTTAAAAATTTCAATAGATCTATTGCCTCAGAAGATGTATAGTTTCCCCAGCACTCCAAAAATGGATAATTTATCCTTTCTTTCCCATCTTTTGTGACTCTTGGTCATATCTTCCATAGATGATCCACCCTGAGTACCAAGGGCTTTCTTCTAGGACTTCTAACATTTCTTTAGTACTAGTACAGAACTGGGGTGACATATGTGTCATCATTTTCTCTTGCTAGCGGAATAACCTACCCATTTCTATGTACTAGTTGGTAGTTGTCACACCACAGGCGTTCTAGATAATGTTCTACGTTTCATTAAACAAGGCTCTAACAAAATGCTTTGTTCAAAATTGGCATATGGTTTTTCTGTTCCATTTTATCCTACCTGCTTAAGAAAATCTTGGTCAAATTTAAGGTAAATATTCGATTGCTAAAATCCTGTAATTAAAGTAACAAACTCATTGACATTTCACAAAGGCTAACATACACATAATAAGCAATTAACCTGGTTGAATGAGGCATAAAGTTACTTTCCCCTGAATCCCATTAAAACAAGAGCAGCCACAAACTTACTAAACCATTTTGTTTATGCCCTTAGTCTACTTAAAGTTTATATTAATGTCTTCTGCAAGGAAGCTTGGCAAAGAAGTTATATAGAAATATGAGGATGCCTGAGGAATTTTCGTAATGTTTAGATGCATTTTATATTATAACTTACTTTCCAGAAAGGTACTTGTAAAAAGAGGGTTTGAGGTATTCTGGTAAAATACCTCAAACCTCAAACCATGAAATTAATAACCCAAAAGATTCTAGGGGTGTGTGTGTGTGTGTGTGTGTGTGTGTGTGTGTGTGTGTGTGTGTG
>NW_027187309.1:5551592-5571014 GCF_028583685.1 Petaurus breviceps papuanus
TGTGTGTGTGTGTGTGTGTGTGTGTGTGTGTGTGTGTGTGTGTGTGTTTGTGTGTGTGTGTGTGCGTATGTGTGTGTGTTTTAATAGTATCATTTCATGGAACTCTTTCATTGAATGTCAAAGTTTTCTTTTCAGTGAAACCCAGGGGAAACCCTTAGTTATTACTGCATGAACTGCATGCATGAACTGCATTGCAGGGTAAAATCCTGACCTGTTCTGTGTGCCTCCAGGTAGTACTAGCTCTAAACCATATATATTTACTCTTAAGTCTTTAAACATTCCAGTGTCTTAACAATTTTTACAGTCAACAGCTTTATAAATACATAGTCAACAACTTCATAAATAAGTTCCTTCTGGGCTTACATATCATTTTGTCCTTGTAGAGAAATTATATTTGGAAACTTGTTTTAAAAGTACCCTTTAGCATTTCTCTTTACCTAACTATTCTAGTTCTACTTTTTTGAATGATTCAATTTTCTACTCTTTACATCACTTAAATAGAATGCTTTTAAAACTCAGTTATTATAATGGATATCTATTTGGTAAGGCTTAGTACTTCCTTTTGAAGAGACAGATAAATATACACATGAAAAAATATTAGAGGAAGAAGAGAAGAAAACAGATCAATGTCATAATAGGCAACTATGCTTCTCCATTCTTTTGGCTCAATAAGCAAAATGAGATAATAATATTCATTATTTATCCTATCCCCCTATCCTTTTCAATAATATTTTAATATGTGATTGTATTTTAAAAGTGTTGTCTTTGTCAATATTAATTTCCATTTGGCAAAGAGGCTAATTCATAACTAAACTGTTTTGTGCTGAGTTTTGGCCTCTTTGTTGTGACAATTACTTTATATGTGTAAACTTGTGTAGGAAATAGTGATAATCAAAGTCAATTATTTTGCCCCAATCTTTTTCCCATTTTAAAACCATCAGTAGCGAGGAGGTTGGAGCTATTATAACTGCATGTAGTATCATTTTATATTGATTTTGTTTCTTCACTCTACCTAAACTTCTATCTACCTTTTTTCTACTTGACTTCAAGCATCATTCTGAAAATAATCCTAGTGACAGTCTCATCATATTTGTAAAGATCAAATTACCCTTGTGGAATCTTTTTTCAGTGCTTACCAAATACAGTGCTTTGTAATTTCTTCATTAAGACAGTGGTTATGATATACAACTATGAGTAATCTTCTAGACCTTGGTCTTCCATCTTTCAATACTGAAACATATTTTTCCACATTTTTCAATATTTTTCCTTCTGCCCATCTTCATATCACTTATGTCTATCTTTCATCTATCTTCATCTTCATCTATTTCTCTCTCTCTCTCTCTTCTTTCCTCCCTCCCTATCTCTTTCTCTCTCTCCCCATTATTCATCTTTCAATGTTGAGAACATTGATAAGCTCCTCCTCCTCACAGAACCTTGGTATTTTGTCATCAGCAAGACTGATAGCACATAAACTGAAATTCACATAATTTCAAAGGTGCAAGGGATCTAAGCTGTCAGTCTAATTCCTATTTCCCACAAATAATCCTTAAACCAATATACTTGGCCAGAGGTCACCTAGCTTTTAAAAAAACATATGGAATAAGGGTGATCTTATTGCTTCGGTGAGTCTCTCAAACTATTAGTAAATCACTCAATATTTATTAAGTAACCACTATGTGTCACAGACTGTGTTAGGTCCTGGAGAAACAAGTGTTAAATGTGAAACAATCTCTACTTTCAATGAGTTTACATTCTAATGAGGGAGTTAAGTCCATATAAAATGAATATAACATAAAGTCAGTAAATATAAATTATATAGAACTGACAACATAATTCAGTTCAGGAGATAGGACACTGATAGGATCAGTAAATGTTTAATGCAGAAGACGGTACTTAAATTTCTTTAAGGAAGAGAAGGACTTCATGAGTCAGAGAGAAGAAGAAGTGTATTCCTGCTGTAGTGAAAGCAAATATAAAAACATGGAAGTGGGAAATGAGTGTCATGTCTTTGAAGTAGAGAGCAAACTGCTTTGGTTAGACTGTCAAGTGCAGGAGTCACATTGCAGATTACAATGTCCACTGGGGCAGTCTATTCCACTTAGCTCTAATTGTTAGGAATTTTATTTCCTGATCTCAAGTCTAAATTTGCTTCTGTGCAACTTCCACCCAATGCTCCTATATCTGAGTTATGGGACCAAGCAGAATAAATCTATTCCTTTTTCTATATGGTTAAACTTTAAGTACTATAATAATCATATCCCCCTCAATCTTCTAAAACCTAAACATTCATGTTTCTACCAGCTGATCATCAAATAGCATGAAGTGAAGGGACCTCACCATTCTGATGGCTGTCCTTGTTTGCTTATTAATGTCCTTCCTAATGTCTAAAATGGAATACATTTCAGTGATGGCCTGAACAGTCAAGAGTAAGTGGGACTATAATTTCCTTATACTTGGAAGCTCTTTCTTTTTAATAAGCACTAAGGTTATATTAACTTTTTTTGGTTGACACATCATGTTGATAATTGATATTGAACCTGTAGTTTATTAATACCCCAAGATCTCTTTCAGATAAACTTCTGTCTAAACATGCCTTCCCCATATTGAATGTGTTAAGTTCATTTAATGTACCCAAATATGAGGCTTTAAATATTTCTCCCTATTTTATTTCATCTCAAAAATTCAGCCCTATTCATCAGATTTTCACTTAGCATGTAGCTCTACCTCACAGATTTGTGTCCTCTCCAAATATGATCCCTTAGTATCCATTAATCTAGGATATTGATTTTTCTCCAAAAGAGTTAAAAAGCACAAAATCAAGAAGACATTAGTGGGATATTGCACTTGAGTCTTCCTTCTAAGTTGATATTAAACCATTATTTTCATAGAAGTCATTCTGATTTTACTCATAATGAGCATCAAATGAGTTAACTTAAGCAAAGTACTTTGCAAACCTTAAAGAACTTTAATAATACTATTATTAGTGGTTGTTATTTCATTGTTAAAGAATATCTCCATATAACTTTGAACTTTGCCATTATACTGTAAGTTTCTTGAGATCAGAGGGTATCTTTTGCCTTTTATTTATCTCTCATGCTTATCACAATGTCTGGCACATAGCAGATACTTAATAAATGCTTACTGATTGACAAAAAAATTTGAATAAAAATAAGCATTAAATTATTTTGACTTCCTGATGTATACATTTCATTTACTAATCATTATTTTAAACCAAGTAACATTAAGAATCTGAATTAATACTCAATTATCCGCTATTTTCTCCCAGGGACTAACTAGATAGGATGCTTTAAAATTCTAATTTATACAAAAAAATCTAATTTTTTGGATATCATATTTTACTTAATGTACCTTCTAATATCTTCTCCTTTGTAAACTTCCTTCCCTTTTAGCTTTAGAACATGAATCTTTGACAAAACAAAATTAATTTAGGGACTCTTGCCAGGATACCTCAACCTTGAGTTAGACAGGGCCATAGAGATGGAAAGTGATACATGTTTCCATGACAACTAAAGTTATTGCTTTTTCTCAGACTGCTAAAAGAGTGTTAATTAGATCTAAATGTGGTGATGATTTTTGTAATGGGGTTACATAAAGACATGCTCAAGCATGTGTACACACACAGACACCTAAGGTAAACTGAGATTACAAAATTATGAAGACTATTTTGAAGAGTAACTGAAGCTACTTAAATGTGTTTTCCATAAAGCATTCACATGAGTAACTCAAAAACATAATTCATGCCTGCTTTATCACAAAATATTGTTATTACAATTGTTTTTACAGCAAACAATGTTATACATAAATACCGTCATGGTTGGCTTACTGCAACACGAGTCTGTTGTTTTGTATTTTTTTTTGTTAAAACTGATTTACATATTCATTAATTCATTGGATCCTGACAAAAGCTTCCCTTTGAATAGAACAAGGTAGGAGAAGTTAAGTTATTCACTCAAGATGATATAACAAGTAAGTGTGGAGTCAAGGTCCTAACTAGGGTCTTTTCAACTCAAATCCCAGTAGTTTTTCTATCCACGGTGATTCTACATCTTTGAAACACACACACATGTATGTATATATGTATGCATGAATGTATATGAATAACTAATTCATGATCCACCATTACTAAATGTGTGACCCTAGGCAAGTCCTTTTCTTTTTTTTTATAAATAATACTTTATTTTGCCCCAAATATATTAAAAACAATTTTAACATTCATTTTAAAAATGTTTTGAATTAAAAATTCTATCCCTCCTTCCTCACCTTCCTCCTGGGACACTAAGAACCTCATATAGATCATACCTGTACAATCACATAAAACAATTCCATATTAGTTATTTTGTGTAAGAAGAGACAAAGAAAGTAAAAATAACATGCTTTAGTCTGTATTGAGACAACACTGGTTCTTTCTGTGAAGGCAGATAGCATTTTTCATCATAAGTTCTTCAGAGTTGCCTTGGATCACTGTGTTGCTGAGAATAACTAAATCATTCATAGCTGATCATCCTATTATATAGCTGTCTATGATATTCTCCTAGGTCTGCTAGCTTCACTTCACATAAGTCCATGTAGGTCTTTCCAGGTTTTTCTAAAATCATCTTGCTTGTTATTTCTTATAGCACAATAATATTTCATTATAATCACATACCACAACTTGTTTAGTCATTCCCCAATTGATGGGCATCCCTTCAATTGCCAATTCTTTGTCACTACAAAGAATTGCTATAAATATTTTTGTACAAAAGGGTTCTTTTCCTTTTTAAAAAATCTTTTTGAGGGGCGGCTAGGTGGCACAGTGAATAGAGTACTGGCCCTGGAGTCAGGAGGACTAGAGTTCAAATCCAGTCTCAGATACAACACAAAAATTTGCCATGTGATCTTGGGCAAGTCACTTAACCCCAATTGTCCTCCCAAAAGCAAAATATATATATGTATTTGGGGGGGGGCTATAGACCTACCAGTAGTATTTCTGGATCAAAAGGGTATGCACAATTTTATAGCCCTTTAGGGCTTAGTTCAAAATTTCTCTCCAGAAAGGTTGGATCAGTTCACAACTCTACCAAGAGTACATTATATCCCACTTTTTTCCAATCCCCTCCAACATTTACTATTTTCCTTTTTCTTTTTTGGCATATTAACCAATCTGATAGGTATGAGGAGATACTTAGAATTATTTTAATTTGCCTCCCTACGTGCCCCCTGGAGTGTGGGATACCACTGTAGCTTGTTAATTGGGCTCTCCTCTCACCCAAGTGAGATAGACCTTTTCTTCTGTGCTGGTACACTGCTTCCACACTATTAAATTGGTTCTGAGGTGTTTTTCAAGGTTGCTTGGTGGGGAATTTGGGAGGATACTGGGATTTCCTTTTTTTCTCTGCCATCTTGGCACAGGAAGTAGTCCCTATCATCTCTGAGCCTTATCAACTAAAAATGATGTAGAACTCTGAAAGCTGAGGTGATTAATGAAAGAGAACTGTTTATTGCCTATCACAATGTTCAAAATGAAAATGGGGTGGGGGGGAGAACAAGATGGAGTGATTCACATTTTCAAATTCCTCTTCATGGTTCTGAAGACATGTCTTGCTACTTTTTCAATTTACATTTATTAACAAATAGGACATTTTTTGTTACTTCTTCCAAATCCTTAGATCTCTACTTCTAAGACTGGAATAATGTATTAAAATCTAATATTGTTCCACTAGTTAAAAGACTGATCCCAAGACTCTAAATACTTCCATTACAGTTATTATGTACAGGGTACTACTTAGTTTAATGGGGATGGGGAAAATTTCTTTTTACTGAAATGGTGGTAAATATAAGCTCTTATTCAAAAAAACAGATTCTGAGATCAAGGAGCCTATGCACAGGATATTCTACTGGCACATATTCTATCCATATAATTTATTCAGCACCTAACATAGTGTATTCCACAGAAAACAGGCTTAATCCATACATACAGAAATCTTTAAAGAAATATTTGTTAAGTTCAAAGTAAAAGGGCTAAAGTATTCATAAACTCTTTTGATCTTTATTACATATCTTTCAATGACTCTCCATTCTCTTCCAAAAAGGAGTTATTTTCATTTGAAATATCTTGCTCTCAAATAGAGTCAGTCCCAGGGAACACTCATCAATTTGTACTGCTTCACAGCAACTGATATTATTTTCATGGTCATCTTAATAATTTTACTGTTCATATGCCCAAAGGACAATCAAACTGTGCATACCTTTTGATCCAGCAACACCACTGCTAGGTCTGTATCCCAAAGAGATAATAAAAAGGGAAAAGGACCTATATATAGAAAAATATTTATATCAGCTCTTTTTGTAGCAGCGAAGAATTGGAAATTGAGGGGATGCCCATCAGTTGCGGAATGGCTGAACAAGTAGTGGCATATGATTGTGATAGAATGCTACCGTGCTATAAGAAATGATGAGCAGGTAGACTTCAGAAAAACCTGGAAAGACTTACATGAACAGATTAAAATTGAAGTGAGTACAACCAGAAGTATACAGTAACAGTAAAACTGTGAATTGATCAGCTATAATTGACAACTCTTCTCAGAAATATGATGATAAAAGGCAATTCTAAAAGACTTGTAATGTAAAATGCTATCCATATCCAGAGAAAGAACTATGGAGTCTGAATGCAGATTGAAGTATATGATTTTCACTTTTCTTTCTGTTTTTTGTGTCTTGTCCCTTTTGTTCTGTTTCTTCTTTCACAACATGACTAATGTAGAAATATGTTTCCATGACTGCACATATAGAACCTATATCGGATTGCTTGCCATCTTGTGGCATGGGGAGGGGAGGAGGAGAGAAGAAGGGAGGTAGAAAAAATACAAGAAAAATCTTAAAAAAATGAATGTTGAAAACTGAAAAAGTATATTTACAATTCAGTTAAAAATAATTTTGCTGTTGCGATTCTTCAAATAATTTAAAATTATGAAAATGTTTTAAATGAAATATTATGCAAAAGAAAGTTATCATAAAAGATTTAATATTTTTTCTTACATTCACAGGATTTGTTCTCCAAACACACCCAACCACCTGTCCATGTAGAAAAATAACTACTATCCAGTAATTCCTTTTTATAGAAGCAAGAGTAAATAGAGCAAATAGGAAGAACACAAAGATATTTTACCACAAGAATTTTGATAAAGCAACTTAAAACAGCATCTAGGTGATACCTTAAGAGTAATCTAATTAAAGCAGATGCTACAAAAATGCTCTTGAGTATAAGGGGAACTAAACTCAAGGGAAATAAAATTAACATTTGTATAAATGATTTTCAGTTATAATGTCTAAGAGCACATCTCAGTGTATGCAAATTTAATGGCAAAAAATAATTCAAGGGTATGCTATCAGCAAGTATACTAAAATGCTATATGCATACAAAAACCTAATTATTAACATTTTATTACAATATAACATTAAACATAAATTCAAGAATCTAAATTTATTTACATTTTAATAAATAAAAAATATAAAGTATTCTAATACTTTCTCAGTCTATCTTCCACATCAATATTGAAATGTTTTTTTCTAATGATTCTCCTCCACTTATCCTCAAAAATCTTAGTATTTACTCCATTCTTCAGGTTCTGGTGTTTGGTTATTTTTTCATTTTTTAATTTATTTTTGGTTTTCAACATTCATTTCTCAAAGATTTTGAAAATATTATTAAGGCATTATTCTCCTCATCGACTTTTTGGGCTTCTTGCCATTTGAGTTAGTCTATTTTTTAAGGTGTTATTTTCTTCAGTCAGGCTGTTGACTCATTTTTCATGACTTTCTTGCATCATTCTCATTTCTCTTCCCAATTTTTCTTCTACTTCTCTTACTTGATTTTCAAAATTCTTCTTGAGCTCCTCCATGGCCTGTGACCAGTTTGTATCTTTCTTGGATGCTTTTGATGCAAGAGTTTTTACTTTGTTGTCTTTTTCTGGTTCTATGTTTTGATACTCTTTGTCCCCCCAAAAGGATTCTATGGCCTGATTGTCCTTCCTCTGTTTGTTCATCTTGCCAGACAATTATTTCACTTTTGAGTTCTTTTCCATGGTAGAACTCTGCTTCTAGAGCACAGAGTACTGTATCCCAAATTGCTGGTGTTTCATGCAGCTGCTGTCGAGTTTTTTCCAGGCACCTGCCTCAGAACTGTGGGGGCTTTCTCTCTAGAGACTCAACAAGCTCTTCTGGTCTTGCTCCTCACCCCAGGATGGCCACCCAAGATTGCAAACCAAATCCAAGCGGGGCAAAGCAAGAGAATCCTGCCTCAGTGCCAGCAAAGAGATTCATGCAAACGTCCTCTGGTTGGCCACTTGGTCCCCCTACAATCTGTAGGTTTGCAGCCTGAAGCAGCAGTTGCAGCGGCTGTCACCTCTGCCACCCCAGGGCCAGGGGCCAGACCATGCTCTTCTCTCATCCAGTTCCAACAGAGTTCCCCACTGACCTTTTACTTTCTCTTTGGTTTTTATGGGTTGAGAAGTCTGGAAATCACCACAGCTCCAGTGATTCACTATCCTGAAGTCTGCTCCCAGCATGGTGCTATAGACCCTTCCTGTTGGCATGCCAGGCTGCCTTCAGTGGGAGATGTGCTTCTCTCTGTTACTTTGTGTGCTCTGTAGCACTAAAATTTGTTTAGAGTCATTTTTTACAGGTATTGGAGGTGGTTGAAGCAGGGGCTCAAGCAAATTCCTGCTTTTACTCCTCCATCTTGGCTCTGCCCAATTAATTTTTTTCCTAACATTTTCTTTTTTATTATTAAAACAAATACACAATAAAAAAAAGAAACTAAATACAAAATGAGAAAAGCAAAAAAAGCATATCATGGGCACAGTAGAATGTAAGAAAGGATTCATACTATGTAGCAATAAATTTCTATTTCAAGAATGCCTATATAATAAATGCAACACATTGTTTCCTTGCTTCCTTATGTTTTCTTTTGTTCTCTGCTGTGCCCGTTATATTTTGTTCTTTTTCCCCCTTCTTCCCCTCTCCTCTGAAGACTATGATTAAGCATGGATATATTTATACACATATATATACACATACACACACATACATGTATACATATACATACATATGCACAGGTAAACACACACACACATATATACATACACATATACTTCTCCTAACAAACTTTACTTCTAATCTTTGTTTTTATATGTGTGTATCTCTTATTTTCTATTCCTTCTAACTCCTCTACTTTATTTCTACCTTCTATCTGCCTTATTATTCCTTAGCCTCACCCTGCTCCAAGAACCCCTCCCTTATTGTCCTTTTCCCATAAATCTAAACACTCTTCTATACACCCCTTCAACTTATTCCCTCACCCTCCCCTCTAAAGATTCCTCCCTCATACACCCATTCCAATTAATCTAATTATCCTTCTATAGCCCCACCTTTAACCTATTTCCTTTCCCTACCCTCTAGAGATCCCTCCCTTACCATCTCACTCCATCCCTATCCCCTTGGCATTTTATTTCTTTCTGAATTTAGAAGACTTTTATATTTATATATAGTCTCCTCTTGAATCCATTCCTGATGAAAATAGGTTTCCAGAAGTAACAGCCCTTCTCCCCCATATAATTTTTCTGTATAGGTTCTTCCTCTCACTTCTCATAAAGTCATATCATATACAGGTCTACGCCAATCTTTCTTAGGAGCTACCCAATTACTGATAACAATCTTAGACATATGTTTTATGTTTTACATACATGAAAGCTAAACAGTCTGTCTTATTGAGTCCCTTGTAATTACTCTTTGGTATGTACCTTATATTTCTTTTGGATCTTGTATGTGAAATTTTTTAAGTTCAGTTTTTTTTTTTTCAACAAAGTTCTGAAAGACTGACAGTTCACTAAATGTCCCGTTTTTTGTTTGTTTGTTTTATTCAGGATTATGCTTAGCTTTGTTGGGTATGATATTTTCAGCCAGAACCCCAGTTCTTTTGCTCTTCAATATATATAGTTTCTCAAGATCTGCAGTCTTTTACTGTCACTGCTGCTAGGTCTTGTGTGATTCTAATTGTGGCAATACCATATGTAATTTTTTTTTCCTTGTTACTTGTAACATTTTATCTTTGAGCTGGGGGTTTCAGAATTTGATTATAATAAAATAATTGGATCTCTTTCAAGTGGTGATCAGTGGATTTTTTTCCATTTCTACTTTCTAATTTTCTTCTAATACTTCAGGACAATTTTCTTAAATTATTTCTTGTATTATTATATCAAGATTATTTTTTTTATCATAGCTTTCAGGTAGTCTGATTATTCATGTTTCCTCTTCTTGATATTTTCTCCACAACAGAGTTGTTTTTCTTATGAGATGTTTCACATTCTCTTCTATTTTTTTGTTCTTTATATTTTGTTTTATTATTTCATGATCTCATAACTTCGCTGTATTCCCCATGCCTATTCTGATTTTAAAGGAGTTATTTTCTTCTCTAAGATTCTGGATTTACTTTTATAATTCATTAGCTTTCTTTTAATAATCTTCTTGGGTTTTTTTGGATTGTTCTATTTCATTTTATTTATTTTTTGTTGTTGTTTTTCCTCAACCTCTCTCATTTGATTTTTAAAGTCTTTTTAAAAAAATTCTTCTATGAATTCCTTTTGGGCAGAGAGTTTCTTTGCTTCAGTATCCCCCTCTGGATATGAACCCCAGTCTTCTCTCATAGTAACTCTCTATGGTTGGATTCTTTCCCATTTGCATCTGCAATTTTTTAAAAATTTGTAATAGCTTAGTTTTGTAATCATTTCTAATCCTGGGCTATTGGGGGACAGTGCCTCTGCCCTCAAGATCCTTCTTTAGTTCTCCCCTCTATTCTGTGACCTAAACTGAGACCTCCAATCTCCTGTAAGTATCAGCAGTGAGAGACGTCCATGCCCCACCACTTCTGTACTCACTGGGTATCTGCTGGTTCCTTCTCACCCCACCCCACCCCCCTGTCACATCTCTGTAGCACAGTTGGCTCTGGCATTCCTTGTTAGCAGAGATTCCATCTATCTTCCCTGGCTCAAATACCCAACTCCCCTCAATGTCGCAGGGCTAAAAGTTCCTGTGGCTGTGTCAGAGGTAGCCTCTCAACTTAGCTAACACCAAGGCTTGATGTTTATTGTTTAAATAGATCTAGGACCTAGTCTGGAGGTGTTACTACTCTTCACAGGGAACAAACATTGTCCTGGGATTTTTCTTCAGATCTCTGATTGTCCCAGAAGGATCCCTGTTCTACCTCTACTCATTTATTTTTTAGCACTCTATATTCAATCTGAGGTGCTATTTCATCTCTTTTGTAGGGGAAAACTTAAGAGTTTGGAATTTTTTTTTACCTACTCAGCCATATTCCCAGAATCTTCTCCCTGTTTGTTTATTTTTGCTTCACATCATTACATAAAGGTCCTTCCAGAATTTTCCACATTCCTCATAAAAGTCCATGTTACTTGTATTATTTTTACAAATTCTTACGTGAGTTGAAAGTGATTCCATGGAGTTACTTTTGAAAGGTGACAGTGTAGTAAAGAGAGGACTGAACATGGAGTTAGGAAGTTTTGAATTCAAAAATTGCTTAAACACTTAAAAATAAATATGGCTGTGGTCATGTCACATCATCTTTATGAACCTAAATTTCTTCATCTGTGTAAATAAACATAATGATAACACATACTCCCACTGAATTACTATGAAAATTAAATGAGATAATGTATAAAGAATACTTACAAGCCATAAAGTACTAAGTATAACATATCATTATTAATCTATGTTTCACTATGACACAGAAATATTTAAAAGTCTTTACTGTACCACAGAAATATTTAAAAGTGAACATATCTTCCTTTGTCTATTGATTGATAAGAATGGAGGGACTGAATGACAGTACTAAAATTGAAGAATTAAGTATCTTTCTTTACCATTTTTATGTCTTTGTATCATTTAAGCAGAAGAGAAAAATTTACAAGAAGGAATACTTAAATTTGGAGTTCTTAAGCATTGGGAAAACTAAACAATAAATGAACATTTATTAAATATTTATGTGTCAGGCACTGTGCCACAAAAATACAACTTTCCAGGGCCTTAAAGAGCTTACATTTTATTGGGATTGGCATGAATTAATGGAATTTGGAAGGGGGGTGTTAAATCTGTCCATCAGTTTGTCTCCTTGGCTGAAATGCTTCACAAAAAGGATGCTTTTCCTTTTGTTAGCATATCATAAAATATTCACCACAAGGAGAACTTCTTAGTAACGAAAGGCTAAATGAAGAGTATAGGTCATACGAGTAAGACATAACATCCCCATTCAGATAATTTTTCATATGATGTTTTGGTTTTTTGTTTTTTTTCCTGACTCTCAAACAGCACAAGCCTAAGTATAGACCACTTAAAACCTCAAAAAACACACAGACATTATATACATGTTCCTGACTAATTGTCCTCCCTAGAATTAAAGCAACAAAGGGTACACACAACACTAGGGCAAGCAGGATGAGAAAAACACCAAATACCAGAGCCAAACATCTGTAAAATTCTCACACCCTTGTTTGTCCTCCACATCCTCACTCCCTTATAGTTCCATTGTAACTCAGTGAAGGTAGTACAAAACTTATTTAAACACCAGTATTTCATATCTATTTTTGCTGTATCACGGTCACTGGAATCTTTCAATTCGATGTTTTTCTGGGATTTTGGTATTAACTTGTTCACCACAGCTTGAAACATTTACATGTTTCTTTCTACTCAAATCTCCTTACTGACATTTTTGAATCAATAACATTTCTATCAACATATTTCTATTTCCATACTTTCTTTTCTAAATAACTCAGGAATTAGGACTAACATTGACAATTATTTAAATAAGAATGTCTCCTTTAAATTTATATAAACTCGTTTTATGTTTAAAAGAAAAGTTATGTTCAGCTACAAAGGTCTATAGCTGTCCTTGTGTTTATAACAAATTGAATTTGAGTTTGATAATAGGATTTATTTATGATTTATTTGAAATCAGTTTATCCTAGCTTACTGTCCCCATTACTGACCATCATTAAGAGATGTGTTTGAATCATGTATGAATTACAAAGCTAGTCCTGGGACACGGACCAGTATGACCTTATCTTGTTGATATTTTTTAAAAAAAGAATAGTTCCTAATAAAGCAAAATATGTTCAATTAACATAATAAATGATCAGTCTTCACAACAGCACTATAAATAGAGCACATTCATTCATTTCCTTAAAGCCCTTGATCATTCATGAATATTGTTGTTATTCAGTCATTTTTAGTCATATCTAACGATTTTAAGATCCCACTTAGGGTTTTCGTGGAAGAGATACTACAGTAGTTTACCATTTCCTTCTTCAGCTCATTTTACAGATGAGAAAACTGAAGCAAACAGGGTTAAGAGACTTCACAGCTAGTATCTGAAGCCTGATTTGAACTCAGAAAGATGTCTTCCTGAATCCAGGACCAGTCCTCTACCCACTGCACCACCAAGCTGCCCTAATTAGTATAGATTTAAAATAGAATGATATATGGAATAAATATGTGCATATACACATGTATGCAAAAATGTACATTTACACATAATACATAACCCTCAAAGGAAAGTTGTTTTTTTAATGAATCTATGAATCGATAGTCATACCTTGGTAAACAGCTTTAAAACCTGGGGAGCCAATGCTGTCATCAGACTGGAGGTGTAGCCACATTTGATTGCTCATACTCACAATAAGATCAGGCACACTAGATCCAGTGAGTCTGCATAGAAAGGCAAACAATATTACTTAATGAAATATTTGTATCTACTGTTAAGCAAAGGTATGATATCACAAAATTAAAAACACAATCATTCACACATGAAACAATTTTCCTCTTTTTTTTGATTGCCTATATGTTACAAAGGGCATGAAAAATCTTTATAAAAATCATGCTTAATTAGAACAATCTTACTTCAGTTAATCTAGAACTACTTTCAGTTTATATTAATTTGTAGATCCAATGCTGTTCTTAAAAATGAATTTGACAATGCATTTATAAATGTAGTTTCATTTCTCTTCCTTTCAAATTCATTTCATATGAACACAGATTGTATCTATTACCCATGTTCTGGATATAATGTCCCATCATCCAAATATATTCATTTGTCTGTTCATTAATTGACTAATATGGGCAGAGAACTGTGCTAGGCTAACTCTGAAAAGGAAGACATTCGTAACTGAGAAATTGCTTTGATTATATCACAATATGTTCAGATGGTCTATCATTTTATGTGCTCATATTTATATGTCTCTCAAAATCTCTTGAAATATGTCTTAACATGTTTTAGCAGAATGTAAGACTGTATTACATTGGTCCCTTAGCTTAAAGTTAAAGCTGGAATGCATTTTGCAATACTTAATATACTCTCTGAATGTTAATGCACATATCACTCAAAGTATAAGTAATAATGAGCCATTGTGTGTTGAAAAAAGTCACATCATGAATCCTGCCAGCTCCTAAAAAGAAACACTAAAGGCAGTGACTTTATTCCAAATCCTGACAGAGAAGCATGTAAAAAAGTTTAGGAGAAAATTGATTTCACCAAAACAAATGTCTCTAATCATATAGGAAGCATTGCTTGAAGCCACGTAGATCCAAGAATATGAACCCCTGATTTGTCCCATCCATCATACCATTTGTCTGTCAGCCCTGGATTCCCACCTCAGGGAGAGGAAAACATCTGATGCCTCAGAGGAAGATGAATAGCAGTCATTGAATGCTAAATAATGTGCAAAGTTGTGCACAAAATAAAAAAAATAATAAAGTATTTCAATGACATACCCAGTTGTTGAAAAGTATATTATTTTGAGGATTATCTTAAAATTTTTGTCTGTGTAATCATTTTATATTTTAGTCTAAGCTTTATCCTTGCATCCTTATTCACAGGATTATGTCACCAAAAAAGGAAGTCTCATTCTTTACCACATTAGTCTGATATCAGTCCTTTATGACTAAGTAAAAAAAAAAAAATTTAATGGGAAGCTTGTCTTAGAAATTTCCCACCTATCACTTTTAAGTACCTTTTTTACTTATACACATAAGACTGTGGGGAAAAGGGAAAAGGGGAAAAACTTGCTTTATCCCTTAGCTCATATAAAAGTGTAGAAGTATATACATATGGATTATTATCCTTCAGACTATGATATATTAAGCATTGCTTCTATGTATACAATGGAACCCATTTAAAAGTACACACACACACACACACACACACACACACTTTTGTTAATACTCTTTCTGTTCTCTCATGATCTGAAAATAAATGGTCCTGTTGTGCTAGGGGACCACTGTTTAGTTGAACTGACCTTCTAATTCTCCTCCTATTAAATCAAGAAGTTTAACTATACTTATCTGAACAGTTTTATTTTTGAATAATATTTTGGGAGGATGGGAAAAAAACCCGAAACCTGGCTCTGCCAATTATTACTTTTGTGACTTTGGACAAGTCACCTAACCTCTATGGATCTCAGTTTCCTCATTTCAAAAATGAAAGGACTAGATGAGGCAGATGCCCTCTAATGATCCTTCTCTCTCTAAATTTATAATCTTATGACCTTACTTCCAAAATCATTGGAGGTCTTTTATTGCATTTGATATTATGTAATAGAGAATAATTATTTTATTTAAATAAATTAAAATTATTAAAATAATTAAAAATTAAAAGTTTTGACAACAAAAATACTTAAAAAGCCATTTTATTTAAGGTCTTTGAATTTAAGGGGGAAAAATGTTCAAACTGAATCTGGATGAGTCCTAGATGGGTTATGGTAGAGATGATCCATTCTCAGGCAGTAGAGTGAACCAACTGGACCTAAGGTCTTTTCCTATTCCATGATTTTATGAAGTGACATAGGTAGGCACTGAATATGATTTTTAGTTTTTTGTCAGCCAAGGAAAAATGCAAATGTGTTGAGATATAGTTTACACTATCTAATAGAAGTAAGTACACATGTCCTACTACAGAGACAATAAACCACATTTTTTTTTTTAAACTAGATATGTGATGTCACTATAGGGAATTCCCAGAAAAGACGCATTTTAAACAATGCAGATCTGTAAAAGTTGTAGAATCTAGTTTTAGAGAACTGCCAGAAGGCAATGAGAGGTTAAGTGACTTGCCTAGGGCTACACTTCCAGTATTTTATAGAGGCAAGATTTGAACCCATGACTTCCTTCCTGGAACTGCAACAGAAGTTCTCTACACCCAAGGCTATCCTGTCTCTCTTTCAAAAACCAAACCAAACCAAACAAAAATCTTTCAAATATGTCCCATCTCTTTTCTAAAACTGCCACCACTCTAGTGCAGGCTTTTATCACATCACACCCAGACTATTATAATAGCCTGTTAGTGGGTCTGCCTGCCTGAAGACTGTCCCCACGCCAGTTCATCCCTTAGTCAGCTACCAAATGATTTTCCTAAAGTGCCTGTCCAACTATGCCACCCTCCTATTCAACAAAAAACAGTGGCTCCCTACCACCACCAAGATCAAATTCAAAATGCTTTGTTTGGCATTCAAAGCCCTTCATAACTTAGTCCCCTCTTACCTTTCTAGATTTCTTCTGCCTTACTCCCCAGCATGTTCTCTAATCCAGTGACACTGACCTCCTGGCTGTTCCAGAAACTGTCCCCCATGCCTGGAATGTACTCTATATCTTCAACTCCACCTACTGATATCCCTGACTTCAAATTCCAACTAAAATCCCATGTTTTACTGGAAGTCTTTCTCAAGGCTCTTAATTTTACTGACTTTCGTCTTTTAATTACTTCCTATGTATTCTGTATATAGCTTTTTTTGTATATATTTACTTACATATTATCTCTAGGTTCAGATTGTAAACTCCTTGAGGGCAGGGACTATCTTTTGCCTCTTTTTGTATTCCCATCACTTAAAAGAGTGCCTGGATATAACAGGAACCTAAAAAATATTTATTGATTTAATGACTGAGTTAGGGGATATACTAAATGACCACTGAGTTTTTTTTTTCCAACTCTCAAAATTTGTGAGTCAATAAAGACCTAGGTTTGAATCACAGCTTTAAAACTTACTAGCAAAATAATATTTAACTTCTCATAGCCTCCATTTCATCATTTTTAAAGGGGGTAATGGTTAAGTTGGGGGGGAAATGCTTTGCAAACTACAGAGTTTTATACAAATATGAGTTATTATTCTATATAAGACATGGTTTGAAGTCAGTAATATTTAGTAAACTATACTTAGTATATTAAAGGATTTATTCAAGGATGCAGTGACCTTTGATGATGTATCCCTCTTCTCCTTAGCATCACTGGACATAAATGCAAGATTCTTTGCATATTAAAATGGGTCAGAGTTATTTTTATGCTTAATTGCTCCCATATGGCACGGTCACTCTTGGATGCTCTGGTAACTGCTTTTATTAGAGTATATAAAACAGCAGCATGTCTGGGTAATCCCGTTTCAGAACAGCTTTTTGCTTTGGCCCTGGGCAAAAGTTTGGCAGTTCTACCCTAACCTGAACAAATAGAACTTCTAAGTAGAAATGGATTCAATGACCTAAGCACACTATAGAAGGTTATCAAATCATGGTAACAAATGTGAGATGCCACTTGTCAAAAAATGGAATGGATCACAATTGTCTTTCACTAACTTGTAGCTACATGGGAAGTTTCTACTAAGTCACTAGACTGTCTATATGCTATATACCTTAAATTAATTGTTAAAAAGTAAATTCCTCAGAATCAAGAGAACAATATATACAATGAAAACAACATATTTTTTTTTTTTAAAAATGAGAACAGAGATTAATGCAATGACTGGAAGACTGGTAGGGAAATATATTTCTCTTCATTCCACAAAGGAGTAGGGACATAGAACCATAGGATTATAGATCTGGAGCTTAATGGGAGCTTAAAAGATGCCTGACCCAACCCACTCATTTTACATATTAATACACTGACACTCAGAGGGATTAAATTAGACAAGATCACGTAAAAGAATCATCACTGAGTATATTGCCAAAGTTATACCCATGGCGGCTGCTATGAATATTCAGGCATATTTCCAGGTTTGAATCACAAGATATAACAGACTTTCTTCTTTGAAGACAAAACCAAGATATTTATTCATATACCAGAAAGCCAAATCGACCATGGAAATAATGAAGTTGGTATACATTATCAATTCAGGGAGCATTGCCATTCCCAAGTCTTTCCTCTATCAGACCTCCCCACAAACAAACTCCCTTAGGCAAAATGCCCCTTTCTCTCCCACACTAGCTGCTCTGCCTCTGCCTCTTCTCCCTTTCGGCCCCACCTCACTCTCCCACTTCCTGCTCCACCCCTTCAGCAAGCTCCTCCCAACACAGGCTCCATGTGACTCAGGCTCATGTGACTTAAGCTTCCATGTGACTCAGACTCAACGCAGGTTACATAGGCCTATCAATGGACAAGAAATATCTTCCCATTCCTTTAGTATTACATTAAAATATGCTGAAGTAGGACAGAAAAGCATAATGAAATTGGTGTGGAATCTGGTAATCTGTGCTCAAATATCAGCTCTGCTGCTATTTATTACATGAATTGCCTTCACCAATTCATTTAACCTCTGTGGGCCTCAGTTTCTTCACCTGTAAATTAGTGGGTTGGACCAGGCAGTCACTAAAGTCCCTCCCAGCTTTTGGAGATTATTATAGCAGGTAAAAGATGAAATGACTAAGGAAACAGAGGTTTGATCTTCTGAGCAATTATTAAGCAATGCATGGCAATTGCCTAACAAATCAGGTCCAGGCCCCTTCCTGAGTTTTGGGCGGGACCCAAAAACAGGAGGAGACAGACTTTTAAACATTAAAAACAATCAAATAAAGTCAATTAATTAAAAGGAAACAATAAAACAGTTAATCTGATTTCTAATTGGATGAAAGATTAGGGACTTTCCAAACTGGGAGTGGAAAAAGCATACAAATGTAATGCTCTGAATTTAGAAAAAGAGTTTTCCCACTTCCTCACAAGGGTCTGCAAACAATCAAAGGAACATGGAAACAATAACTGATTAACGGCCAGTTTTCAGATAACACATATGGATTGCTGGAGATGTACAATTGTGAGAAAACTCCTTTATTTTTTTTTTTTATCTGATTGAGTTTCTAGTCAGCATAATTTAGGTCCTTGGTTAAGGATCTCTAAGTAGCAGGGAGAGGTGGTCTAGTTACCCAGTCTTGCAGGGCTAGGTAAAAATAATACAGTTATATTTTTTCCCAATCCCTTCAATTAAATAAACTTTTCTCACAAGATAGAAGGTGGATTAGACCCATAACTGAATAGAAAGGGAACTAAGCTAACTCCTGTAAGGGTTATGGGATTTAAAGATCTTCCATGCCCCGTTGGACTTG
>NW_027187309.1:5571024-5705051 GCF_028583685.1 Petaurus breviceps papuanus
TATATCAGCATATTTGTAATCTCTATAGGCATTGTGAATATGGCATTGCTGATACAACTCCATATTTGATTCACAAAATGAAGCGACAGCGATTCACTCAATTCCCACAATGAATCACTTTCTGTCCTAATTCCCTCAGCATCCATATAGAAGGCAGCATGTGCAAGATGATGTAAATCACCTCCAGCTCCTGGAAACCAACATTCCTTAGACCCTGAAAGAGATGAACTAGGAACTAAAGCCTAAGAGCTCTGGGAATAACAATGCCCCCAGACCAGCAACTCTATCACTATAGCCAACATCTAAGAGCCTATGGATTTGAACCCATATCTCCTCACTCCAAATTCAGTGATTTTTCTACTGTGAACATGCCTTGTAGCCTGTGGCACTTTCTTAATACAGTTAATATTCTATAATTAAAAGTCATATTATCTAAAAAGACTGCTAGATATTAAGTCAATTCTTATGCTAGAGGAATTAGGTTTATTATTATTTACTACCTAGCATTTATATTGCACTTTAAGTTTTGCAAAGCATTTATAGATATCATTGTATCCATACAACAACCCTGGGAAGTGCTATTATTATCCCCCCCTTGCCCACCTTGCCACCCATGTGCCTCCAAAGAAATAAGCTGAAATTGTATTTCAGTTTAACAGAGGTTAAATGAATTGCCCAGGGTCACAGAGTAAATGTTTGATGCCAAATGTGAACTCAGGCATTCCTGATTACAGGTCCATAAATTCTACTGTGCCATTTAGCAGCTTGTAAGCATTTATTGTTTCTAGTTAATTAAAAAAAAATGAATGAGGTAGCAGTTACAATGAAGTAGATTTCATCTAAATATACAGAAGAACTTTCTAATAATTATAGCTATTAAAAAATGGAAAAGATTTCCTTATGAGATAAGTAGGTATGCCTCTGCCATGGGACATTTTTATAAAGAGCCTAGGTTTCACAGGTAAATGCTACAATTTGTTTGTTTTGCTTAATCATTTCTTCTTGTTATGAAAGAGGGACTTATTAGGAGGTAACTGTGATGTAAAAACAAAACAGGGTAACAATAATTGATAAAACATTTAATTTTTAAAAACTAAGAAATGCATGCCTCTTCCTTCAAAGCAGGTTACCTTTAAATTTAACAAATGTTAAGGCAGTATCTCCTCTTAACAACAACTCTATTGTATTTCTAAATTATGCAAAGAAAGATGACATTTTAAAATTAGGATTTTAAAAATGTTCTCATTCTTGTGGAGGGAGAAGGAGATAAAGTTATACTGGCTAACCCTAAGATAACAGAAGAATCTAAGGAATACATCAATCAATAAATCAGCAACCATTTGTTAAGCATCAAGTATGTGTTAGGCACTGAAATAAGTGCTAAGGATGCCCAAAACTTTGAGTATATTATACGTAAAGGAATTATGGTGAAATACAGAGAATTACTAGTATCAGAGGGCACTGATTTGCTGTTTGTACTAATCAACAGATTTGATATGAGGAAATAATTTATAAAAATTAGAGTTGAACAAAATTAGAATGAATCACCTTCAAAGGTAGCAGAGGATGGACGATCACATCAGGTACGCTGATGTGCATATTCCTTTCAGATATGAGGGGGAGAAATGGCTAACTGAAGTCCTATCCAATTCTAAAATTTGTGATCCTATACAACAAAATGTGATTCCTGCTTTCAAGCAGCTTGTAATCTAGCAGGGCATATCAGACAGTTACCTAAATAGCTATAATCTAGAAGTTCTTGAACTCCCCCCCTTCCCTCACCCAAAGATGTGTCATTTTATCATTGTGGGTAGTCATTTCACCATAACTCCTGCTGAGCTAAACAAGATAATTTGATGAGCTGCTGTGGTCAAAACAGAGAGAGAGGATAGATAAATGAAGGAATTAAAGAGCGAATAAGTGAATAACCACTGTTTGGGGCCTAACCCTCTGGTTATGAGCCTTTCTGAGTTTAATTTGGTTGACCACATATACAGGGGCAGATATACAATCAGTATCTGGACCAGAACATTAAGCTGTCTCAGGTTATGATGATCAACTTGGCCTCCCCTGGCATAAGGTTCCAGAAACTGGGATCACCTTTATACCATGATGATGTACATGAACAGTGCTTTAGTAGGAGTTCAAATCCCAGATCTGTTGCCTTCTACCTGTGTAATCCTGGGCAAATCATTTCACCTCTCTGGGCCTCCATTTCTCTATCTATAAAATGATGTTAGATCCAATGACCTCATTGCACATTGTGTGCTCATTGTGCAACTCAGGGTCCTCATTATGAGTTTGATGTAGTTTATCCATATGCTATCATGAAAAACATTTTCATATTAATCATGTTTGTGGGAAAAGAAACCCATCAAAAGAAAAAAAACATAAGAGAATAAAGTAAGGAGAATGTGTATAAAGGTGGCTTCTAAATCTGTGATTCAATGATTCTAAAAATGGAAAACACCATGTAGTAAGTGCAGAAGAGAAATAAAAACAAAGTGCTAGGAGGGTTTTGAGTAAGAAAAGGTCACTTCCAGCTTGAGGATCAAGGAAGTCTTCATGGGAAACATGGTATTTATATTTGGCCTAAGAGGCTCAGTAGGATTTTGACTAGGGGAAATGTAGGACATTCCTGGCATAAGGAATGGTGTAAGTCAGGACACATTGGAAAGAAAGCCTATTCAAAGGATAATACAGTTTGGCTGTAGTACAGAACATGTGACAAAGACTAGCATGAAATGTCTGAAAAAGTAACACTGTGGGGGCCTTGATCCCTAGACTAATTAATTTGGACTTTACTCAGTAGGCAATGGGGAGTCATTACACATTTTCGAACAGGAGCACAATACGACAAGGGATATCAATGAGGAAACTTGATCTCACAACACTGTAAAATGTATTACAGGGAGGAAAATATTTTAGAGGCAGGAAGTCAGATGAGGACATTATCGACACATTACAGGTAAAAAGACAGTGAGGATTTGAATCAGGGTACAGAAAAACAGGAAATGTGTCATCAATTTTATGGAGTCATTCTCTAGGACTTGATGAAAAATGAATGTAGGGGGTGAGATAAAGGAAAGAATTAACAGTAATTTGAAGGTTTCAAGCTTAGGCAACTGGAATAAACATCCAACCATCACAACTAGAAACTAGTAGACTTTAATTCTCAAATGAGATATTTAAAGTGACATTCTCATGGAGATTTCAACCCTAAGGCTTGCTGACTAAACTTCTTCACTACATTAGAAAAAAACTTGTAGACTTCTTAAGAGTTCCTCAGAGCCTATAAATTCAGACTACTAAAGAGAGACTCACTGTATATGTTCTCACTCCTTTGAGAACCATAAAAACCTTCAAGGCATTGTTCAAACCTCATTTGAACTACCACCTAATAGCAAATTTTGGTAACAAAATCACTTTGACATTTTGTTATTATCAACTTTAGCCATTTTAAAACCAGTATGTAGCTCACCAAAGATTTGTATTTTATCAGCATTACATTGCAGTCACAAGAGACTCACTATAAAGCAACCCTAAAAATCCAACCAGCATATATTAAGAATGGATCGCTTTTCTTCCATGAAATCTAGTGAAAGAAAATGTTTATTAACTTCACACTGTCTGTTGATATGCTCATGTGTGCATATACATACAGAAATACAAATACATATGTATGTATATGTGTGTGTCACACACACACACAAGCAGTTCAAAAGATATATTTGACCTGAGGGATGCTAGCTGTGCTGGCTGAAAGGGGGCTTTGGGTGTGACTTAAAAAAGCTTTGAAATAATCCTACAGTTAAATGTTAGGCATAAAAAACTTTAAATACTTTTCTAAGGTGAAGAGTCCTTACAGCTCTTGTAAGTCAATGAAGAATATGAAGGTGGTAGTAGTAGTTCATTAAAGAGTCTAGCAGATCCTGTCAGTAGCTCTAATGGGAAACACTGAGTGGCAGATTCAGAGGTGGAATGGAGTTCTAGTGGAGACATGGCCCAAGGAGCATTATATGTCCAGATTACATGTTTTTCTTTTCCTATAGCATGAGAATCTGTGGGACATTTTGCTCCTGTGTTTAGGGAGGGATTTTACTTTGTATTTGCATTGTTAATCTGTTTAATTAAATGACTTTGTTTTGAGTTAATGTATTTCAATATTTGGGCAGGGTAGAAATATTTGAATAATATCTGATGAGCTATGATTTTGAATAGCTATTGTCCTATAACATATCTTGATCTTGAATATAGCTTTTAGGAATCCAGATTTTAAGAGGAAGTGACCACATATAAGTCTGCTTTTAGAATTAGGCTGATCATAGGTTCTCAAAACATATGCCACAAAACCCAAAATCTGGTAGATACAACCAAGCTTTAATAAAAAGTTTGGAGAATAAAATTAAAATATACTGTATTCCTCTTCTCTGAACACTACACTAATAAATTTCAGAGGTTCACCACAAGAGTAGATACTTTAAAATATTTGTCCATGAAACACTTAGTATCACAATACCCTGCATAAGACAGGTAGTGCTCAATTGCTTTGTTATTGGCTAGTCAGATGCCCCCATCCTGTACCCATCCAATTATTTCTTTTATATTCACATGTAGGACTATTTATTTTCTCCTATCAAATTTCACCTTAGTAAACTATACTCATAGTTCTAGACTGTTAAGGTGTTTTGGTATACTAACTCTATAATCAATTACCAATTCTTTTTCCCCCTAGGGGTTAGAGAAAGGGGAAGCGTACTATATCAATTCATGGTTTTTCTACTAAGGGGAGTTAAGATTGATTAACAACACTGAGAGGGAGTATCTGCACTTTTGAAACCACAGATCTTTTGAACTATTGAAAAGCTGTTTTGCCTTGCCAGACTGGGAACCCCTCTGAGGGCTCTAGGGGAGTGCACCACTCTTGACCCAGTGCAATTAGACATTTAATTGATAACACAGATTAAGGCAAAGATGGCATACTTAACACATTTGTAAACATGAAGGTGAGAAGAATAAATAACTCAAATTAGAGAAAGAATACAAAAAAATAATTTAATAAGAACAAACTAGGAGCTCAGTTTAAATTGAAATTTAACAGTGACATATACATGCCCTGCATGTGTGTTTAAAAATTCAACTAGATGAGTGTAGAATAGGAGAGATGACTACCCAATAACTTAGCAATTGGGTACTACTTAGTTTATGTGAGATATTGTGATAAAATGTTTCGTGGGCTAGACATTCACTAAATAATCTATTTCTTTCTTAACAGCCATGCCTTAAACCCAATTCACTCTGGTTCTGACTGACTGGCCAACAATAGGTCCTAGACCAAGCTGCACCCCCCCCCCCCCATCACCCCTAACTCCTGCTCAGTGGTCACTATTTGGGCCCTGATGGCTCAGAGTGAATGTAAGTAGCAATTTCTTCTGTTTGGGCCAGAAACCCTGAGGGTCCCAGATCTTTGTTTTTTTCTTTTTAAAGAGGCCTTTCTTTGCCTCATTGTTTAAAAATTAAGCCTTTATTAACTGAATTGGTGCTGCCTTAGTCAAACTGAGATCTGTTAAGGACCTTAGCTTGAAAAGGCCAAGATCCCCCACTGCATCCTAGGCCATCTCCTGCTTTCCTAATCTGTATCTAGCCACAGGATCGGCTCTAGAGAATAAAGTGAGGCTGGTGACTTTGCACAGCCCTCCCTCCCTTAAATCCAATTTACTTGCAAGTCATGGTCACTGATGCCATGGTCCTCCTCTTTGAGAACAAAGGACAAATAAGAAGAATAATCATACTAGCTCCTCATGGAATCTGTGGTCCAGTAGTGACTTTACCATTTAGTAAAGACCAAAAGGGAGTCATTAAATATTTTTCGGCAGAGAAGTTATATAATCAGATTTGTTCATTTGAATTGATATGTCAACTAGAGGAAGGATAGTTTGGATAGGGGGAAAAAGTATAGTACTAAGTAAACTCTTTTAAAGGGTGATTTTCACAACACAGGCCAATAATAATGAGGATGTTTACTAGGGTGGTGGCAGGAGAAATGTGAAATATTTTAAAACATGAAGGAAAAATGCAGAGGAACAAAACCCCTTGGGGATTTATATATACACATATGTCTATTGAAAAGTATGCTGTGGTCTTATCAATTGTGGTTTAAGAGTTTGAAATTAAAATTATCATTCTGCATGTTGAATATATTTAAGGAAAGATCAAATATCTAAATATGGGCTTAAAACAAAAAGAAATGGACTTTATTGAAATGAAACTGATATAATATGACTGAGATAAAATTAGCATATAATTATAGTTTTAACATTTGAAAATTTGGTAGAAGTTTATTTCAAGCCCATAGCCATTGTAACTTTAAGAACTAGGGAAAAAAAAAAGAAAAGGTTCTGTTCAAATCTATTCCACAATATTTTCTTAGACACATTTTTTTTAGACATAGTCTATATATTCCTTGTGAGTTAAAGCTTTTTCTTTAGTTGTTTCCAGTTATGTTCTAACTCTCTTGTGACCCCATTTGGGGTTTCTTGGCATTACCATTTCCACTACAGTGATTTCCCATTTCCTTCTCTAGCTCATTTTACAGATGAAGAAATTGAGACAAACAGGATTAAGTGACTTGCCAAAGGTTAGACAGCTAGTAAGTGTTCCGGATTTGAATTCACATCTTCTTGACTCCAGGCCTGACATTCTATCTACTGTGCTACCCAGCTGTCCATGTTAAATCAGGATTGAAGAGAGTTTAAGGTTTAAAATTATAATAACAAAGTGAAATTTTTAATGACTGCATAGACTGAAAGCTAGAATCTAGTACAACTCCTTATTTTATAGAAGGGGAAATTTAAACCTAGAGTCAGGAAGTGATTTGTCCAAGACAACATAGCTAATAAGTATTAGAGGTGAAATAAGAGCAACAAAATATTATTAATAACATTATATTCATTAATAAACTAATTCTTAATTCAATAGGTCTTTAAAATTCGTCCTTCCCTTTCTCCCTCTTCCTCTTGGCTCCCAATTACTTACTAAAATTCATATTATTATCTACATTTTAAAGATTAGGAGTTAAGATAACTTACACAGTTGGCAAGTGACAAAAATTTGGACTAGAGCTGACATCTCTTAAAGTCCAGGCCACTAAACTTTGGATAAGATATCCTGGTTTACCATAATCTAGTTTCCACTTGCCTTTTAAGCTTTATCTTAAAGGGAACTCACTCTGTGTTAATGCAAGGAGACTACAGGAGTCAGAGTTCTTTGATACATATACGCCTCCAATGATTCCTAGGTATGTGATCATATGTAATGGTCTTTACCTCAGTTTCCTCATCCGTAAAGGCAGAGAATGGAAAAGATGATTTCCATAACCTCCCCTTCATCTCCTGCTTAACCATAGTTCCCTGAATCTTGCTTTTGCTTTACTGTTAGTAAATTTTTGTTCATTCCATCTCTACCACCCAGAATGTCCACATCTTCTGACTATCCAAATCTTAACCATTCATCCTTCCAGGCTAAGATTAAGGCCCATATGCTCCATGAATTTTCTGTCCATTTCCCCAAGGAGTGTTCTCTTCCTCTTAATTTCAATAGCAGCTACTGTCCAAACAGGTCAAATGAGCTAACATTGTGCTGTGGTAGTCAAAAAAAAAAAGTTAATGCAATCTGAGGTTGCATTAATAGTAGGTAAAGCCTTCACATCAAGGTCTGTGCAAGGTCAGATCTCAACTAGAGAGGAGTTACATCAATGCATTTATGTGCCCCAGGCAAGGTTGGAAAATTGCATTCCCAGTGGATTACTGTCCAGTGAAATCTTTGAGTCTGCACTGTAACATATACAATATAATCTATTACAAAATAATCACCCACATGTAATGCACAGCAGATTTTTATTACATTAAAAACACATGTATCCAATTGTGCCCCTCATTCCTCCACCTCTGTATTTATCTGATGTAAGTACTATCCTAAGTCCTGGCCCTTATCTGGAAGATTGTGTTTCACTGTAGATACCCAATTTTGTTGTTGTTGTTGTTGTTTTGCTTTTTGAAGGGCAATTTGGATTAAATGACTTGCCCAAGGTCACATGACTAGTTTTTGTGTTAAGTATCTGAGGCCGGATTTGAACTCAGGTCCTCCTGACTCCAGGGTCGGTGCTCTATTCACTGTGCCACCCTAGCTGCCCCTAGATACCCAATTTTAAGAGAAATAGTTACAGATTACTGAAGGATAAAACTGGGTAGTAAAATTTCTGGAGACCCAGTCGCTTAAAGAGAAACTCCTAAAACTTGGAATTTTTGGCCAAGCAAAAAGATGTAAAGAGTTGGCAATTTTCAAATAACAATACCTTTCATACAGTATCTCATTTTTTATTCTTACAGTTCTATAAAATAGGCAGAGAAGACATTTTCCTCATTTTACAGATGATAATACTTAAGGTCAAGTAAAATCAATGATTTTATTTTATTAAGTGTGCCACGAACTACACTAAGCTCTGAAAATCAGTTTTAAGTGACTCATCTATGTTTATACACCTATCAAGTGTCAGTGCTTGGACTGGAATCCAAGTGTTAAAAATCCTACTCTAGGGATATTTCTATCTTATATTCCGTCTTATAATTCCAAGTAACAGAAAAATCAGTATCATGCCAGTGTGAGCAGAATCATAGGGCCCTGTTTGGTGTCTGATTTCTCCCACGTGCAGTACAGACAGGCAAAAACGGATATGGCTTTGGTCTGATAATGGAATTGCTGCCCTTTCCTTTTACACCTCTCCTCCCCATGCTATATAATAGGAACATTATGATCAGTGGGAAGCATATTTCACAGGGCTTAGAAAAGGACTTTAGAAATCACCATGTCCAATCTCCACTTTTACAGAGAAGAAAACCAAGAGCCACAATGGCTGAATAGACTTGCCCAAGACCACACAAAAATTTCAGTAGAGTTTCTCTGATTCCAAGTCCACTGCTCTTTTCACTATACCATATTTCCTGATCATCTTGATCCTTCCATCTAGGCTTACTGGTCAATTCTCCTCCTAAGAATCTGGGTTTACATTTTGCAAGGAGATTCATACTACAGCCAAATAATTCTCTTACCCCTATCTCACCTTTCTCATCTGGTACTGGCCCTCTACATCATGTCTATGAGTGTTTGTCATGCTTTCATAACAAATTATTTCTTGACTCTCCCCTAATCAAATAATTCCTCACTGCTTCCCTCCCTGCCCCCCACCCCACTGGAATTTCTCTACTAAGAATTGAGAACACAAGACAATGCCAAAGCAAGTTATGACAATGTCAAAAAGAATTCACATTTCTATACTACTGCAATGTTTAATAGGCCTTCTTTTTTTAACAATAACCCTGTGAAACAGGCAGCATGATGATTATCCCCATTTCACAGAAAAGGAAACTCAATCTCCAAAAATTTAAGTGATTGATCCATAATTATATGGTTAATAAGTGTTAAAGCTAGCATTCAAGCCCAATCTCCAGAATCTAAAAACAGCACATTGAACTATACCACATTATCTGTCAATATATATATCAAAAGGGAGTATGGGCAATGATCACCTTCTTTGTGCTAACCAATTTCAGCTCACACACAAGCTGCACAAGCTGGAGGCCAATGTCTACTGCCTAATGGGGAAGGACATATATTATCATAGAAGGACAGGCATATGAAAGAGGGATTGGATACCCTGCTTGCCACAGCCAACGGGTGAATATTACAGAGACACAACTCACTATAGTTTAGCTCAATATAATTCTCAAAATGTAATGTCATCTAAAAATGACTTTCTTGGGATGCAGTGAGCTTCACAATAGTACAAATGTTTAGGCAGAGTCCAGATGACCATCTGTCAGGGATTTTGTACTGCTGACGTCTGCATTGAACAGGACTGAAAGAACACTGTTAACTTCCAACTTAAATATTTTGCAATTCTATATACTAATTTTTATAATGATAATAATAACATAACATTTATATAGTACTTGAAGGTTCACCAAGTATTTTACACATCTTATCTCATTAGATCCTCATAAAAACCCTATAAGATAAATGGTATTATTGTCCACATTTTACAGACGCAAAAATAGAGGCCCAGACATTAAGTGACTTGGCTAAGATCATGCAGCTAAGTAAATAATTGAGGCTGGTGCAAATCCCAGCTAAATTACTTAGGATCTAGATAAACTTGGGCAAAGCACTTAAACTCTCTTGGCTTCAAATTTTGCTCATCTTTTCAAGGAAGGGTTGGGCTAAATGACCTTTAAAGAATTATCTAGTTCTAAACCTATAATCCTATGATCCTTTTACTAATGCAATATATGAAAATATATAACATTAGAAAAAATGTGAATATCATTTTAGATTTTAGTTAAATGATAATCCAAGGAGACTTATTTAAGATTTTGCTGCATTAATTTTTTTTTTCATTTTGCTTTCACTTAATACCTCCTAACCTAATTAGAAATACAATGTCTTTAATGTAAGAAGATTAATTTATTTATACATTTATGTAGCAAAGATTTCTTGAGATTCTACCATGAACAAGCCCTTATGTTAGAAGCTGCAGGGGACACAAAAATGAAGAAATCATTGTCCCTGCCTTTCTAAGCTCATTTAGCTTATGTTCTATTAGAGGGATGCAATTTGAAATCTTAGACAATATTGGAATTTTAACTCTTATCTCACAGGCACCCTTGTTAACAAAAATTATTGTATAATTGCAAGTCATTTTTAATTCCCAAGTAATCACACACATGCAAACATACACACAGAATTAAAACTTACTGTACAAAAAGTCAAATCTTGAAGATGTACTTACACATACAACACTGTTCTAGTGTCTCCTACTTTCCCAGCATCTCCTACTGTTAGCGTATCATAACCTCTTTCCAATTCAAACTCTTCAAAGGCAAGCTTGATGACCTGATATAAAGAACAAAAAGAAAAAACAAAAGTCTTATTATTTGAAACTTATTTTTGTTGAAAATATATTAATTCAATTATAGTACTGAATTATATTGTTATTTTCATTCCTTCATGTAGAGTCATTTCAAATATTATTAGCATGTTACATATTTGCAAATAGATATCTTTCATAAAGCACTATAAGGTTTGCAAAAATACTTTACATATATTGCTTCATAGTTTTCATAGATGTATCATATTTAATATCATTATATATATAATTTGAATATTACATTATTTTTGATGACATCATGTAAATAAATTGCTCATTTCCCCTAAAAATTGTTAGCCTTGTCCATAGATTACTGGTCTGTGAAACTGGATAACAAAAAATATATATCTGTGTAAGTGCATATATAAACAAATATACATATGGATGTTGTTTTATTTTCTCTAACCTCTGACATTTCTTTTAATAATTTTTTTTCTGATAATTGTGTCATATGCTTCACCAGACTGCCAGAGTGTTCCATGGCACACACAGAGGTTAAGACTCCCTGGCTTAGAGGGTCTTAACTTATAGAATTTATAAATTTTTCAGCTGTCATTACATCTTTTGAAAATATCCTTTCCAAGTTACTCAGATAAAATTTGCAACTTTCCATTCTTTGCATTACCTGCTTGTTACATATCAGATATTTAAACACGTGTTAAAATTTATGCAGCTTCAAAGTCAATAATAAAATAATGAGATAATATGTGGGAAAAAAATCCATGTTCACAAAGAACTGGATTTTTTCCCCTGAATTGGCTGACCATAATAGTTATTTTGGTGTCAAATAGCTACAACATTAATGTAGGTAAAATTGAAATTTTGCTGATCTTAGGTTGGATATCTTTTGAGGATAAGTATTGTAAGCACAGTATAGACAGGTGTTATATAACAAGAAATTTTCAGGTGAACCTGGAGTGTATCTTTATCTCAACTGATGGATTAACTTTTGAGTCTAGAAGGGACTTCCTGACATCTGGTTTTGCAGTCAGCCTGTTTGCTCCTGAAAGATCACTTTGACATGACAATTGATATCTATCACGTCTAAAGTAGACAATGTTCTGTCAGCTGAGGTGAGAAAGTTATATGAAGATTTAAACTAGTATGTGTAATAGAACAGGACCCTTGAGATCTCAATATATAAACTGTCTACCCACTTCACTGACTTAGAAAGTACACTTGACAATTGGTGTTTCAGATCTAATTCAAGACATTTATTCTCATCTTCAAGGACCATTAAGGGCCCAGGAAACTTAAGAAGAGTCAAAGACTCAACTTTCCCTTTTCAACCCTACAATCTTTCAATAACACACACACACACACACACACACACACACACACACACACACACCAGAATTTCTATTGACATATTTTGAAATAATTGTGGGACTGTAATAGGGAAAATTAATATTTCCAAATCCATATATTTATTGTTATTTAACAATTTTCAAGAGAAAATAAAAATTAGAATATCTTCTAAGAAATAATAACTGTAGTACTATACTTTGATGGAACTGGATTTCAATTAATAAGTCTTGTCTACAATGGATTCATTCAGCAACCAATTAAATTCTTACTATGTACCAAGTCCTGTGTTAGGCAACAAATACACAAAGTGAAAAATGAAATATTCTCTTCTATGCGAGAGGGAAGGGGGAGAAATAGTATTCAAACAGAAAATTAAGCATAAGACATAAACAGATGAGAGAGGAATAATTTTCTGAAGAAAAGGGAATAGCAATTAGGAAGATCAAGAGAAACATCATACATTTGAATTTAAAGAAATATTTACTGGGGCCGGAGCCAAGATGGAGGAGTAAAAGCAGGAACTTGATTGAACTTGGGCCCAACCACTTCCAATACCTGTAAAAAATGAAACTAAAATTTTAGTGCTACAAAATGCACAGTGGCGGAGAGAAACAAATCTTCTACTAAAAGCAGCCTGGCAGGCTGACAAGGATCTATCACACTGGGCTGGGAGCAGAGCACTCTCTGGCATGGGCCACACCAGCACAGACTGGCCAGGGAAGACCTCAAGGGACTAAATCACTGGGAGATGTGGCAGTTTACAGACTTCTCAACCCATAAATGCCAAAGAGAAAGAAAAAGGTCAGGGGGGAAACTCTGCAGGACCTGGGTGAGAGAAGAGCATGGTGCGGCCTCTGCCCCCAGGACAAGAGAGGTGGCAGTGGCTACAGGCCCACAGATAGTGGAGGGATAATGGATCTGAGCAGAGGGCAATTACAGGAATCTCTCTGCTGGTGCTGAGGCAGGATTCTTTTGCTTTGCCCTGCTTGGATCTGGGTTGCAATATTGGGTAGCAGTCCTACGGTGAGAATCGCTGGTGTGGCAGAACTTATTGAGGTTGTGGAGGGGCAGCCCTCCTCACAGTTCTGAGGCAGGTACTCAGAAGAAGCTCTGAAAACAGCTGCACAAAACCACAGAAATTCAGGCCACAGCACTCTCCACTTCTGGAAGCAGAATTCTACTATGGCAAAGAGCTCAAAAGTCAAGTAACTGACTGGCAAGATGAGCAAACAGAGGAAGAGAAATCAGACTACAAAATCATTCTTTGGTGACACAGAGGATCAAAGCATAGAAGCAGAAAAATTCAACAAAGCCAAAACTCGTGCATCAAAAGCCTCCAAGAAAAATATGAAGTCACAAGCCATGGAGGAGCTCAAGACAGATTCTGAAAATGAAGTGAGAGAAAAAGAGGAAAATTTGGGAAGAGAAATGAGAATGATGCAAGAAAAGCATGAAAAACTAGTAGACAGCTTGCTAAAGGAGACCCAAAAACATACCGAAGAAAATAACACCTAAAAACTTAACTGAAATGGCAAAAGAAGTCCAAAAAGTCAATGAGGAGAGGAATGCCTTAAAAAGGAGATTTGGCCAGTTGGAAAAGGAAGTTCAAAAGCTCACTGAAGAGAATAATTCCTTCAAAATCAGATTAGAGCAAATGGAAGCTAATAACTTTATGAGAAACCAAGATATTATAAAACAGGTCCCCAAAAATGAAAAAAATAGAAGGCACTGTGAAATATCTCATTGGAAAAACCACTGACCTGGAAAATAGATCCAGGAGAGATAATTCAAAAATAATCAGCTACCTGAAGGCCATGATCAAAAAAAGAGCCTAGACATAATCATTCAAGAAATTATTAAGGAAAACTGCCCCGATATTCTAGAACCAGAGGGTAAAATAGAAATGGAAAGAATTCACCAATCACCTCTTGAAAAAGATCCCCAAAAGAAAACTATTAGGAATATTATAGCCAAATTCCAGAGTTCCCAGGTCAAGGGGAAAATATTACAAGCAGTCAGGAAGAAAGAATTTGAATATTGGGGAAACATAATCAGGATAACACAAGATCTAGCAGCTTTTGCATTAGGGGATCTATGGGCTTGGAATATGATATTCTGAAGGTCAAAGGAGCTAGGATTAAAACCAAGAATCATCTGCTCAGTATAACTGAGTATAATACTTCAGGAGAAAATATGAACATTCAAAGAAATAGAGGACTTTCAAGCATTCTTGATGAAAAGACCAGAGCTGAAAAGAAAACCTGACTTTAAAATACAAGAATCAAGAGAAGCATGAAAAGGTAAACAGGAAAGAGGAATCATAAGGAATTTATTAAAGTTGCATTGTTTACATTCCTACATGGAAAAATGATATTTGTAACTCATGAAACTTTCCTCAGCATTAGAATAGCTGAAGGGAATGTATACATATATAAACTCAAACAAGCAAGATAGTACTTGCCCATCCAAAGATTACATTCTAATAGAGAAAACAAAGAAGAGATCTGGAAATAGGGGAAAGTGAAGGGCTCATTCAGATCATGCTGAGATGAATGATTACCTGTAAAAATCTGGTATCCCAGAGGCAGGGACTAAGGTTCTAGTGAGATAGGGATCAGAATGATGAATGTAATGAAACTAGTATGATACACAGTATAGAAATTTCAAGGAAGATTGATATAGATAGATTTGTGCTTGGGTGCTATCAGTTTTTGTGCCATTTGGAGATAAAAGTGGAGAGCTACTGCAATAATTCAGGCAAGAGGTGATGAGAGCTTGATGCAAGATGGTGGCTAAGTGAAGGAGACAGACACAAAGATATTGTGGAGTTAGAACCAAGAGATGTAACCTGAGTGGATGTGAAGAAGCAGGGAAAAGTGGAAGAACTAAAATAGTAGTAGAAACTAGACAGGATTCCTACTCTGAAGCTTTATCATGGTATGAATATGACTGCCTACTTAATGGCTATGCCAGAAAAAATATATACGTTTATCAACTTCTCTCAAATCAGAAAAGATTTTTACTGGAGATACATGGTGCTGGAGATGGATGAAATCTACTCAATGATCACTCAAGCAAACTCAGAAAGTTTTATAACTAGTAGCCTAATAATTAGATGATTAATTATTTGGCCATGACAAAGCCTTAAAGCCAATTCACTCAAGATCTCTTCGATTGGACACATCAATTGGACAATAGGTCTCTGCCCTGCCCAAGTACCAGTTAATGATTATTTTTGGGGGGAGGATCTCCTGGCTCATTGTGAATGTCAATAGTAACTGTTTCTCTTTTGGTCAGCAACACTGAGGGCTCTACCCTCTCAGTTTGATTTTTTTGTTTGTTTCTTAAGGGGCCATCCCTGGACTCACTTCTTAAAGAGACCTATTCACTTAAAGGGACTTGCCTCACTCAAAGTGAGACCTTAAAAAGACCTTAGCTTAAAAAGACCAAGATCTCCCACTGCACCCTGGGCCATCTCCCATCATTCTGATTAATATTTGGCCACTGGACCCAGATGGCTCTGTAGGATCAAGTGAGACTGGTGACTTTGCACAGCCCTCACTCAAATCAAATTCAATTGTAAGTTATATCATCACCTCCCTGATTCATGGTTCTCTTTGGGAATAAAAGACAAACCACAACAATGTAACAAAGAAAGAAAAAAAAAGTTAAAAGCTGCTCTCAATCCATTGTGGTCCACTTTTACTACTGTGTGATGGTGGCAGAATGTCAGAAAAGAAACCAAAGGGTTTTGTCAATAACTGTTAGAGTATCTATAAACATTCATTTAACTGATGTCAATAGAAATAATTTTTATACAATGACAGAAGTTTACAGGATCATGGATTTATATGAGAATATAATTCAAATACATTTCAAATAATTCAAATATTATTCAAGAGCTCATCATTTATTGCTGAGGATACTGAAGAACAGAGAGGTTAAGAGATTTTCCTAAGGTTACACAGATACTAGGTATTGACATATTATTGGAAGAAGTGAACCATATCAGTATTAACATTCTCATAACACAGGAACCAGAAAACTGAAAGAAGCTGCAACTAAATGAAAGAATAACTCTCAGTTTTTCCACAAAGAGATAAATAAAGGCACTTATAATAATTTTAATCATGTAAGTAAAGGTGGTAAGAAGCATAATTCTGTGGGATACTTGATCATCTCATTGCAATGCCCAGAAACACAAAGCAAAAAAAAAAAAGCAAGTTCCAATGGAGAAAATTATGTTTTTTGCATTTACATGCATTGTAATGAATGAAGATTTAGAGAAATTTTATGAAGAATTTGTCAAGATCCTTCAAATCAAGGCAACATATACATTCTGAATGAATGAGGACATTTATTTATGCACATCTTAGTTAGTGACATTCATGTATGAATGAAAAAGCATTCTTTAAATGCTTATTATGTGCAACATGTCAGGAGGATATCCAGAGAAAAGTCCTTGCTCTCAAGGAGCTCACATTCCAATAGGAGAAAAGATACACCCCACACACACATATTCACATTTGCACACATATGCTATATTTTCATTTAAATCAATGATCCTATGGACTCATCTGTCATTGTACAAAATTATCTTGATCGCCAGCAGCTAAACTTATATATGTGTGTGTGTATTTTCTCTGCGAGTCAGATGGAAGTGCCCCATAATTCCTAGGGTTCAATAACAAAGCAAATGCTAGCACATCTTCTTTAGTGACATTTCCATTGATAAAACCATATCCTTTTCTCACATTTAACTATTTGACAGTAATAAGATACTGTCACAATAGATGGAGTGCTGGGCCTGGAGTCAGGAAAACCTGAGTTCAAATCTGTCTTCTAAAATCTTCTAGTTGTGTGAAGCTGGACACAGTTTATCTCAGTTTCATCATCTGTGCAATAAGGATAATAAAATTACCTATCCCTCAGTCTGAATGGATTAAATGAGATAATCTTTGTAAAGTGTTTAACATAGTGACTGACATGCAGTAGCCTTTCTATAAATCTTTATTCTCTCTCCCTTTCCTTTCCCCTTCCCCTCAATGACTTTGAAGACTTTTCTGGGTCTTCAGAATTCAATTCAATTCCAAACAGGAGCTAGGAGAAGTTTAAAAAAGGAAGCTAAAAAATAAAGTCCAAATTTAGAGGAAAAAAAAGGGGCAAAACCTTAGACTACTCAGAAACCTCCTTCCCATATATCTTCAATAGGTATTCAAAATTGGAAGTCAATTGGAAGTTGCAAGACCTGAATATTTTTTAACAACTTCACAATAAATGAAATAAACTATGTCAACAGAAACACAGAAATCACTTGAGATTCGGCAATCTACATGGCACTTGACTTAATTAAGAAAAGTTAAAAAATAAAAACAAATTAGAAGAAAAAGTAAAGATGAGGACACACAATTTGAACAGCTTCAACCTGACCTTTTCAAATAATCTCTTGATGCCAAAAAAAAGGTGAAATGGAAAAAAAAGGCAAATAAATCAAGGTTGGATTTTGTCACTTCCAACAGAAGTTTAAATAATATGAATCAGTCTCCACAACATGCAAGTCGCCAAACCCTAGAGATTAATTAGTTACTAAACAGCTAATCTTTCCAAACAGAAAAAGAAGCCAAGTTTAATGCATAAGCTATCTATAAAACACAATGGAAGATAATGATGAAAGACTATAAGCAGCTTCATCTCATAAAGAAGTTAAAATCAATAAAGTGAAAACAAATTTCAAGAAATTTTTATATAAGATATGACTAAGTATTAACCCCAAGAACACTTACATATAAATCTATAATGCCAACAGATAGATGGATAATGGAACAGATTTGCCAGTTCCTAATTTCATATTTATACAATCAAGGGGCAATGGAACTACCTTTAATGTCTAATCTTTAGTTGATTTTTAATGTCTAATACAAAGCAGCATGGTAGAGTAGAAATAACACTAAACTTGGGGTGGCTAGGTGGCACAGTGAATAGAGCACCAGTCCTAGTGTCAGGAGGAATTGAGTTCAAATCCGGCCTCAGAAACTTAACACTTGTGACCTTGGGCAAGTCACTTAACCCCAATTGCCCTGCCTCTTCCCTTCCAAAAAAAAGCAAAAAGGAAAGAAGGAAGGAGGGAAGGAGGGTAGGAAGGAAGGAGGAAAGGAAGGAGGAAAGGAAGGAAGGAAGGAAGGAAGGAAGGAAGGAAGGAAGGAAGGAAAGAAGGAAGGAAGGAAGGAAGGAAGGAAGGAAGGAAGGAAGGAAGGAAGGAAGGAAGGAAGGAAGAACACTAAATTTGGCATCAGAATCACATTAAAATCCGGGTTCTGCTAGTTACTACCTTCATGACTTTGAGCAAGTCACTTTTAACTTCTTGGTCCTTTAGTTTTCTTACATGTAAGATCAGAGCATGGAAATAGTTGATGCCAAAGTTCCGATTCAGTTTTAGCTCTATCATTCTATGATCCCTGATTTTGAGTATAAAGAAGCAGAAACAGTTCTTAAGAAGAAAAAGAAAAGAACAGAAATTTAGCCCAAACAAATATGCACATAAGTACATAATGGAAATAATGAAATCTTGAAAACATTGAGGGATCATGTCATAAAATATTAAGATGTTAACCTCATCACAGTCTATCAACTTCTTCAACCATCATTGCCTATATGTCTTTATTGTTCCTCAACTAGCCAACAGGACAGTCTTATACAATATCTCACCAGAACCTACAAATCTGTCCCTTTCATGATCTTAATTTACACCTGAATGAGGAGGTCTATGTACTGGAAAAACAAAGACAAAAATTAAAAGGTCCCTGTCCTCAAGGAGCTTATAATCTATAGAAGGAAGGGAATTCTAGATATTTTTCAGGGGAGGGGAAATAGTTTGATCAGAAGATAGAGGTAAAACTATGAATATATTTAGGAAATACTAAATAGGTCAATTTTGAATAGGTCATTGTGAAACACTAGAGAAAATGTTAAAAAGTCCATCTAGAGTCAGAATTAGTAGGATTTTGACTGTTAGTGTGAGGTTTTGCCCATTAGATCACAGAATCATGTAATGTCAGAGATGAAAAGGTCCTCAGAGGTCACCTAGTTCAACCTAGATGGGTACATATTTAGGAATACAGAAGACTTTTTATAGCAAGGTAGTGTGGTCAGAGTAGTGTTTTTAGAAGATTAAGTTGACATCAAAGTGCCAAAGGGACTGAAGTGATAGTGAAATGGAGACAAGGAAATCAATAGGCTGTTATAAGAATTTAGGTGATAGGTCTTGGTGTAGAGTATTAGTAGATAAGAAGGGGAATATTTAAAAGACATTCTGAAGGCGAAAAATATTGGTGTGAATTGGTTACAAAACATAACTGTGGTAGTGCAGAGGGAGAAAAATCTATCAAGGAAAATTCTAATATTTTGACTCCTGATGTCTTAAAGAAAAATTGCTTCCTTAAGAATGGGAAGAGAATTAATAATTTAGGGGAGAAGAATGGGTAATTGATTTTTATATTCAAATCTATACTTTAAAATTATTCCAGTCTATTGATGGGGATAGCATGTTATGCTGGATAGAGCATGGCCTTGAATCTAAGAAGACATAGGTTAAAGTCTTACCTTTGAGTGTGAGTTTGTACTGGCTGTGTGATGCTGGGAAAGCCAATTAACCTGTCAGTGCAACTCTTCAAGAATACATGTTGTAGAAAAGGAGCTGACCTTCATCGGTAGAGAGAGTGGTCTCATTGGGAAGCTCTTTATACCAACTAAATCAAAACCTAGCCTCTATTAACCTCATATTTTTATTTTGTAATTTACAAATTATGCTATGATCCTTGGTTTCATGAGAACACAGAATGTAGCAAACCTCTATGAGTTTTTCTTTTTAACTTGAAAAAAACAGAGAAATTCTCCTGAATTGTCTGACCATTTTACTTGTACCTGCTTTAATATTTACAGTGTCAAACATCTGCTCTTCAAAATAAATATGGAATACATTAATCTTGTTATTTTTAAATAATACTAAAAATAGTGTTACAGCCATCACATTCTATTAAAAATAAAAATCAGTACAAATTGCAATGTTTTGTATGAATATATTATTGTAACAATTTGATTTGAAACAGGTGCATATTATAGATATTCTAGACTTTGCAGGATAAATACTGAATATTAAAATAGCACCTGAGGATGATGTCATTTTGAATGTCCTTGCTCACGAGTCATCTGACTTTCCTTAAGTGCTTAGAATAAATATGCCCACCGATAAATAAATTAAAGAGCCAAACTTGGACCATCAACATCAGAAACCATCACTATCATATCCTGACATTGTTACATGGCTTCAACATGTTCTCAGAATGTCTAGCTCAGGAGCAAGACACTGAAAATCCATTCTTACTGAAAATTGCTAATACTAGATGATTTATGATGACCTGGGATGGGTATTTCTTCCTTATTTAGCAGGTTTAAACATTTAATTAAGGAAACATTCAAAATGAGGGAGAATTGAATTTAGTTGCTATTTTCTTTGAATCTTTCCTTTGATAGAGGTGATGATACGTACAAATTTTAAGTCTCAGGTTCCAATGATGATAATGTATGTGTGTGTGTATGTGTGTGTGTGTGTGTGAAAGAGAGAGAAATAATTTAATCTTTTTAAGTGGTTTGTTAAATTAGTTTGCCGAACAATAAGAAATTCCACAAATGAATCACAAAAGGTCCCATTTATAAGCAGACAGGTCACAATATTATACATATATAATGTTATGGTACATATGTATTATTTAAGTTATATGTACACATATGTATGCTATATATGTTACATATATGTGTGTGTATATATATATATATACAAATATGCTGTATATTTTGGAAGGATAAACTGACATTGGAATATCTTAAGGAGAAATGTCCATAAATGAAATAAAAGGAAAAGTAATCCAATAAATGTTCATTCAATACTTACAATGCAGCAAAGAACTGGGCCAAGTATTAAGGATGCAAAGATAAAAACTGATGATCCCTTAAAGAGCTTATATTATAACCTACAAGAGTGGAGAGTTTTTTATTTGGGGGGAGGAATGGCACATACACAAATAAGCATAATACAACATATATAGTGATAAGAACAAAATAAATATGTAAAGAAGCCTTCAAAGAAAATTTAAAGGGGGAAAAATAATCTCTTAGTAGGATCTAAGAAAACTGCTCAGGGAAGGCAACATCTGAGGAAGACCTTGAAGCATGAAGAGGGAGGTGATTCTTGGTGAGACTAGACTGATCCAAATATAATATGAAACAATATTGGCAATATACAATGAGACACAAAATTCATGATATCTTGTGACCTAGTAATTCAGTTACTAGTGCTTTATCCTCATTCCTCCAAAAAATCATAAATAGAAAGGCCTATTTATAAAAAATATAGTTGCTTTATTTGGGATAACAAATTCAAGGCAATGTTTAAACAAATTATAGTATATTCATAAAGGAGATTGGGTCAATAATGTCAAAAGAGGGATAACTAGTGTACAGCTAGTATACTTCCCTAATGTACTTGCAATGTCAAATGACAGCATGACTCCCAGCACATTGACTGAGTTTCTTGTGGCAAACTTATGAAAGGACATAAAGAAGAGTCAGATGAGATGGTCAGGCATGGATGGGTTGCAATGTACCATACTGGAGAGAACATCCATATCAATGAGATCACAGATCCACTTGAGTGATTTAATGGAATATTATGTTGTTTCTAAAATAATACACAATATATGAAAAAGAATAGAAGATTTCTATGAAGAAAACAAAACCAAAGGTAGCAGTATCTCAGATGAACACACACACTCACATACACACACACATACACAAGATAAAAACAAAGAAACTATATCTTTGTGGACTGTTAATTCATTTGGATCTACTTTGTTAAATCCTAAAATGTCTCTGTAAGTTTTTATTCATTATTAACCATTTTTTTAATTATTTGTCTTTGCTGACGGCCATGTTTACACTAAAAAGTTTAAAATTTTTAAAAAAGAAAGACTTGGTTCTTTATAGCTGAATATCATTGAAAACAAAAGAAAGTGATCAGAATGGGAGTCATAGTGGAGATTTTTCAACTTGATGACTAGCAAAGAGAAACAAATAGAGTAAGGAAGCCTTATAGTGTAGAATATCAGCACTAACTACTGATGACAGAGGCGAGAAGTATGGAAGTCATTCAGACAAGAGTCTCAAGAGTCACAGAAGCATAACTTGGGTTCAGGAGAAGGAGAGAGAGAGGGAGAAAGAGGAGAGAGGAAGAGAGAGAGAAAAAGAGAGAGAGAAGAGTTGAACTTATACAAAAAGCATCAAATTTATCAATTATAGATGTCAAAAATCATAAAATATCTAATTCCACTGTAGTTAGGGTCTGCATATAACTGAATATTTTGGGCACCATAAGCACTACTCCCACAGTAAAAGTGATTTTTTTAAATTAAAGTATGTGTCTTCATTTTAAAATTCCAATATCCATACTTTAATAAATAAGGATTTTTACTTTTGTATCTTTTATTACAGTGGTACTACAGATCATTTTTACAGCCACAGACATCCAGATGCTGCTCCCAGAGAAAAATGCTTGACATATCCAGGGCCATTTTTATTGTTTGTATAATAAGGAGGTGGGGCTAAGATATGATCTCTAGGACCCTTCTACTTGTAAATCCCATGACCCTATAAAACTAGTTCACTGGAGCTGTAGAATAAATTCCTGTGAGAAACACACTTTTGGAGTTCACAGGACTTCCCAGGCCAGGTCAGGGAGGTAGCCTGGATGAGCTTCCAGGTCTACTGCTCCCTTGGGATGATCCATGTGGGATGCTTCCAGGTAGGGCCAGGGAGTTTAGCCTGGGACGAGTTTCTCCACTTCTATATGAAAAAAATCAGAAACAGAGTGTGCAGAGGAAGTTGTTAGGCTTCCAGCAAGGAAGTGAGTGTGGTGCTCACTAGGTACATACCTACACTCAAACAGAAGTGGGAGTGGGTTCTGTCCTTTCTGATAGATTTAGGGTTAAATTCCTCAAATTCCTTACTTTATTTCCTTCTCTCTCTCTCTCTCTCTCTCTCTATATATATATATATATATAGATATAGATATAGATATAGATATAGATATATATAGATATATACACATATATGTATGTATGTATGTATATAATCAAATTTCTCAAAGATTAGTCAAATTTCTCATACTCCTCACTTTATTTCCTTCTATGTATTCTACATTCTCTTAATATATGCAGATTATATGTAGATAACAGAAACATGGTAGTGAGGATACTTGAGGCTCCTGACTAGGATCTAATCTCTTCTCTTCTAAGGTCTGAGCTGTGTGCCACATCCCTACCTTTCTAGTTCCCTCTGGCCATTGACATAGTTCCAGGAAGGCCAGGGTTTTAGTAAAGTTAAGATAAGCAAGAGCTTCCCTATGGCTACTGAGTATCTTCCAATAACTTTTGTGGGAGCAAAATAATATTCCATTATATCCCCTCTTACAATTCCTATATGCTATCCATAGTAATTCCATATTACCACAGCTGCTAAAAATGTAATGTCATCATTAGACACAACAAAGGTTTTATTTTATCACCCGTTGAAAAAAATTAAAACATTACAACATGAATTTGTGAAATGAAGCAGCTCAATAACAAGAAAATACAAATGTAAATTACTTCTTTGAGAAATATTTTCTCTCAGTTAGCAAATCATTCCCTGATACCCCCAATTAGTGCTTTCTCTGTCCTCAATTTTCTTTGTACTATATTAATTTCTGTTAATGTTGTATCCCTAGCTTCCATCCAGTTGAACTTATATTGAATCTTTTCTACCTCTTACAGGGATCCTCTCCTGGGTGACCTCCCTGCACCCTGCATCCCATCATTTTTTAATGTATTCTCTGACATTAGTTTGTGTTTATATTCATTTACCTTTGTACATCTTTTTTTTTTTTTTTTAAAGCAATGGGGGTTAAGTAACTTGCTCAAAGTTACATGGCCAGTTATTTCTGGGTGTGGTGCTGAGTATCTGAGCCCAGATTTGGTCCCCAGATCATCCTGACACTGGAGCTGGTGCTCTTACTTGCTGAGCCACCTGGCCACCCCTAAGCAATTGGAGTTAAGTAACTCGTTCAAGGTTACACGGCCAGGTGTTTCTCATTGGGTGCTAAGTGTCTGAGCCCGGATTCGATCCCCACGTCATCTCGACACTGGAGCCAGTGCTCTTACTCACTGTGCTACCTGGCCGCCCCAACCTTTGTACATCTTTACCCTCTGATAGACTGTAAGCTTCTGGAGGGTAGAGACTGTTCCATTTCTGTCTATTTTTCTGTAGCCCCAATGTACTATTTATCTGACATATAGTAAACATTAATAAGGAAACAGCAAGGTGGCTCAATGGATAGAGCACTGGATCTATAGTTAGAAAGACTAGATTTTAAATCTGGCTCAGGCAGTTACTAGCTTTGTAACCCTAGGCAAGTCACTTAACCTCAATTTACCTTAATCCACTGGAGAAAAAAATGTAAAATCACTTCATTATCTTTGCCCAAAAAAACCCAAGGACCATATATTCCATGGGGTCATGAAGAGGAAGATGTGACTCAATAGACTGAACAATAACAGACATTACAAAGTGGCTTTTGATTGTTTAATTAGTTTAGTTAACATTTTAATTTAAGTTAATGATTGTGTACTCCACTGACATTCTTTCCATATCAAAAGACAGCAAGGTCTCAGCCTGACAACCAAGGACAAAACCAATTTAAGACTAAACTCTTTAGGAAAATTTTACTGAAGAACAGTGTAGAAAATTAGAAGTAATGTTGCCTCACAAAATTATAAAACGTGGTACAGAGGAAAATTCATTAGACAGAAAGCCTAATGTAGGGGGAAGAGAAGTTAAATCACCCCAAGTATTTGTAGGTGAAATTTTAAGAAGCAAACAGAAGAAAAATCAGACAGAAGTTTGGTCAATATTTTGATGAGAAATATTTAATGTTTAATAGCTCTAGAATCACAATATCCATATTATAGTCCCTAATGGGACAGTAAGAGGCAAAAAGTCACTGAAGAAGACAAGTATAGAAGGAGAAGTTAGATCAGATCTGTCTTGGGTCTTACATGATGAATACAGAGAAACATATAAAGATGTGAATTTATTCAAAGAAAAATAAGCAAAGACAATTACATACACAATTTCTATACAAAGTGGAGGAAACACATTCTACAAAATATTCAAAAGCAGTTGTTGCAAAATTACAAAGAACAATCTTGGTCTCAAAGAAGACACCTTCCTTCCTCTACTCCTTTTAAGAAGGGTGAAGAACAGAGTCCAAGATAACAGAGAACAGTATATTGTATCAGATATTTTGATATATTGATATGTTTTGATTATTTTTTTTCTTTTCTTTCGCTTTTTTATTAAAAAATAATTAAGAAATAACTCTCTGGGAGTGAAAGGGATATAGTGAGAAATCTGGGAATTTTTATAAATAAATCTATTAAAAAGAAAAAAATTATTTATAGGAAAATAGGGTGATATTTCAAGAAATAAGATGAATGTCACATATCAAAATTTTGAAGATACAATAGTTTACTACTGGAAACTGAAGAATATTTTATGGGACTGGCAGCAAATGAGCAACTCAATCTTTCATAGAAGTTGCCAAATCTTTAAATTTTTAAGGAATGTTTCTTTCTCCACTCTTCTTGAAAAAAAAGAAAGCCCCTTTGATTTTCTGATTCCATCATCATTTACCCAGAACTAGTAACATAGCACTGATATCATTTCAATATGAAATGATGATTAAAGATGAAATAATAATTCAGCATTTCCCTATTAAGAAGAAAGTAGCAAGGTTTATGTGCCTGTAGGAGTTATAGATGACCTCTGTAAGTAAGCTAAACATATACATGGCTGGCATGGTGAAACCAATGAAATAAAAAAATGAATCTGTTAAAGAATTAATGAATAAGCATGGTTACAATGATCCACACCTCTATGATGTCACCTAAAAAAGTCTCTGTATTATTACCCAGTACCCAGCCCAAGTTGAAAGAAAATCAGCTTTAAATAATCTCAAGAAAAAGATCAGAAACTTGTCACTTGGGCTTTGCGAAAATGATCATTTGGAGAGTTCAAATTCCTGATAGGTTTGTTTGTGTTTGTGATATTAAAAATGAAAAACAAAGAAACATACTGCCTTCCTAATTAGTCTCAGTCCTTCATCAAACAAGAAGACAAAAGCAAAACAGTACTTATTTGTTTGAAAAAGGACTTAATATGGGGGAGTTGTAAGACAGTAAATAAATAGTCACAAGGCACAGGGGTGTAGGATTAAGTATTATGCTGTAGACATAGATGGACTAAAGGAGACCTCTTTCTTCATTCTAAGGGCTTGCATATACCTTGCTTCTTCATGTTACTTTACATCATTATTCCTCTAACCAAAGTCCTTCAACAATGGCTCTCCTTCTGAAGTCTTCATAATACATTTTTACCTCACTTTCTTTCTCTTGCTACCTCTATAAAACTCAAAGACTCTCTTCTGGCTTCTTTCAACAAACATTTATGTTGCTACTGTTCATAGATCATGCTAGGATATGGCACAGTCTTTGCCCTTATGGAGCTTAGAATCTATTAAAGGATAAGACAAAAACATCTAAAAATATTGTACAATAAGTATATTAGAGAGGTTCAAAAGAAAGTGATATGTGATGCCTGGAGGTGAAAGATCAATAGCATCAAGAAAACCCCAGATGGGGTCTCAAAAGTCTGACGTGAACAACAATGGGTGCATCAGATTGTGGAGGACCACTAAAATCCAGTGAAGCAGTTTGATTTAACTTGCAAGGCAAAAGGGAGCCATGAAAGGATTTTGAACAGAAGAGTGTCTTGAATAGATCTGCATACGAGCCATTAAGTGCTTCTTTGCAAATAAACAAAACATAAAGGGAAAAGAAATAGACTAAACTACCTCAATGGATTCTATGTTCATATTTACTCTTGACCATTCAGCACTCACTCAACAAACAAAAAATTATAAAATGTCATTGCTTATTTTCAGAAATGTATTTTTGGCCTCATGTAGTTAGGGGAATTAAGTTTTAATGTAAAATAATTTGAGTGGCATATAAACAAGGTTGAAAATATTAAAGTGAGGAAAATGAATAACTTTCATTTTATTTTATTATATGTGTGTATGAGAGAGAGACAGAGAGAGAATGAGGTTTTTGCTAAAGACTTACAAACTAATCATGACATTTTGGAGGGAGACAGCTCAGTTCTCTCTGATATAAGTTTTTCTTACCTGTACAAAGTGTGTGAAGAATATTGCTAAGTTTCTTCCCAGCTGTGGAATTTTGTGAATCTATGATTTTATAACATTATTTAGAGTGGGGATGTAAAATATAAGGCCAAATAAGCAAAATTAATTGTTAATTAACCAGTATCATGATTTTAATTGTTTCAAAAATTTGTGCAAGTATAATTTTTATTTTTTTAAAAATTAATATTTATTTTTAATTACAAATTTTCTTTCTCCCTCCAGCCCCTCCTCCACCCATTAAAAGGCAAGCAATACAATACCCATTATGTGAAATCATACAAAGACATATTTCTGTATTTCTCATGTTGCAAAAAAAGCAAGAAAAATAAAGTGAAAAAATATGTTTCAATCTATAGGTGGAGTTCATCAATTATCTCTCTACAGGTAGAGAACATTTTTCATCATGACTCCTTTGGAATTATCATGGATTATTGAATTAATCAGAGTAGTTAAATTTTTCACAGTTGACCACTGTTATAATATTTCTGTACTGTGTACAATATTGTCCTGGTTTGGGTCACTTCACTTTGCATCATTTCATATAAGTCTTCCGAGGCCTTTCTTTTCTTCTTTTTTTAACTAATTAATTTATTTTTAGTTTTCAACATTCACTTCCATAAGCTTTTGAAATTTCAATTTTCTCTCCTCCCCCAAGGGAGCATACTGAGCTGATATAGGCTTTACGTATACATTCATGTTAAATATATTTTCACATTAGTCATGTTGTAAATAAGTATTAGAATAGGAGGAACCAAGAGAAAGAAGAAACCAATCAAAATAAAAGAAAAAAGAGATCAAATATTATGCTCTGATCTACATTCAGACTTCATATTTCTTATTCTGGATGTGGACAGAATTTTCCATTATGAGTCTTTTGGAGCTGTTATAAGTCCTTCAATTCTTTTTTTTTTTTTTTTATTAGCACCTTCTGCCATTTATTAACACCATGTTGATTTAATACAGCCACTGGGGCTTGCCCATAGTGCTCTTGATATACAATGCCCTCACATTCTTCAGCAGAGAAACTAGGAAATTGACAGCCAAATGGATGTTGTAGACAAGCTCATCATCTGTCATCTTCACATGATCAACAGCCACCGCTAGAAAAAGCACCTTCTTCATCTGGAACTTGATAGTAGATTTAACCTCATCAACCTTTGCGACCATATTTTCATTGTGGGTGAGCAGAGATGGAAACTTGCCGGCTTTGTTCAGACCAGGGCCCAGGATTCGAAGAATTTGCTTGATCAAAGACTCAGAGGCCAAAAAGGCATCATACTTTTCAGCCAGTTTCTTGACCAATTTCTTGTTCTTATTCAACTTCTTTAGGGCCTTGATGTCTATGTGGGGGATTTCTACAGCCTTGGCTTCATCGCAATGCTGCTGGTCTCCTAGTACACACACAGAAAATTTAGGTTGGGGTGTGGATTTGTGCCTGATGGTGCCAGAGAAACGTTTGTCCTTTTGGGGATCATAGTTCTTCAGAATGATCTGCAGCTCCACAGTTTCAAAACTTTCTTCATTTGTGCTGGGTTCCATGCAAGACCTCCCGCAGAGCTACATAGAGTGTGTCATGTGAGACTTTGCTGCTCATGGCTGGTCACTGGTCAGAAGCCGGGAAAAAAAAGCAAGTCCTTCAATTCTTAAAAAGAGCCACATCTATGAAAGTTAGTCAACGCACAACGTGCTATTACTGTGTACAATCTTCTCCTGGTTCTGCTCAATTCACTCAGCATCAGTTCACGTAAGTATTTCCAGGTTTTTTCTGTACTCCACCTGCTCATCATTTCTTATAGAACAATAGTATGCCATTATAATCATATACCACAACTTGTTCAACCATTCCCCAAATGATGGGGGTCTCCTCAATTTCCAATTCTTGACCACCACAAAAAGAGCTGCTATAAATATATATTTTAAAGCAATTGGGGTTAAGTAACTTGCCCAAGGTTACAGGGCCAGTTTTTTTTGTGTGTGTATGGGTGTTAAGTATCTGAGGCTAGAACCTATCCCGGGTCCTCCCAACTCCAGGGCCAGTGCTCTTACTCACTGTGCCACCTAGCCACCCCTGCTATAAATATTTTTGTATAAATGTGCCCTTTTCCCAACTTTATGATCTCTTTGGGATACAGATGTAGAAGTGGTACTGCTGGGTCAAAGAGTATATACAGTTTTATAGCCCTTTGGGCATAGTTCCAAATTGTTCTCCAGAATGGTTAGAACATTTCACAACTCCACCAACAATGCATTAGTGTTCAAATTTTCCCACAAGTTCTCCAACATTTATCCTTTTCCTATTTTCTCATATTAATCAATCAGATCAGTTTGATGTGGTACCTCAGAGGGTTTTTTTTTCATTTTTCAAATGCTTTATTAACTTCTGATTTACATCATTCATTTCCACCAGATTTTGAGTTACAAATTTTCTCCCCATTTTTCCCCTACACACCGCCCCAAAACAGCAGTCCCACAGGATATCCTCTCCTCCAATCTGCTCTCTCCCATGTCTTCTCCCATACCCACTTCAACTGTTCCAGTAGGGCATGGTGTATCTCTATGCCCCAGTGCCTGTAATTTTATTTCCCAATTACATGTAATATAGTATTAATAATAGTATATATGTATATATAATTTTAAACACTTGATTTTAAAACTTTGAATTTTAGATTCATTCCCTTCCTCCCATGTCACCCACCCTTACTGGGAAGATAAGCAGTTCAGTATAGGTTGTACATGTACAGATAATGCAAAACATTAACATAGTAGATATATTGTAAAAGACTGACTATATTTCCCTCCCTCCTATCCCACCTCCCACTTGTTCTATTCTCTGCTTTGATCCCGTCTCTTTTCAAAAGTGGGTGCTTCCAACTTCCCTCCCCCCCAGCCTGCCCTCCCTTCCATCATCCCCCTGTCATCCCCTGCCCCCCTACTTTCCTGAAAAGTGACATACCCTATTTAGTGTGTTTTTCATTCCCTCCCTGAGCCAAATTTAATGAGAATAAGGTTGACCCATTCCATTTTGCCTTCCTATTCTTCCCCTCCATTGTGACAATTTTCCCTTGCCTCTTTTTTATGATAGTTTATCCCATTCTGTCTCTCCCAATCTCCTCTCATTATATCCCTCTCACCTCTTAATTTCACCTTTTAAGTATCATCCCTTCCTATTAAATTGGTCCTGTCCCCTCTATCTATGTATACCTGTAAACATATATACACACATTCACATATGTATTCACACACCCATATACCCTCTGATATACACACACATACATATATATACATGTATACATATATATTTCTATTCCCTTCAAATATTTTCATAATGAGAAAAGTTTCATCAGCTACAATTATCATTTTTCCCTGTAGTAATATTAATAGTTCAACTTTGATAAGTTCCTTATGATTTCTTTTCCCTGTTTACCTTCTCATGCTTCTCTTGCTTCTTGTATCTCAATGTCAAATTTTCTATTCAACTCTGGTTTTTTCTTCAAGAATGCTTGAAAGTGCTCTATTCCACTGAATGACCATGAAACATGATACTCAGTTTTGTTGGGTAGGTGATTCTTGGTTTTAATCCCAGCTCCTTTGCCCTCTGGTATGTCATATTCCAAACCCTTCGATCCCTCAGTGTAGAAGCTGCCAGATCTTGGTGAGTGTGTTTCCACAATATTCAAATTGTTTCTTCCTGGCTGCTTGTAATATTCTCTCCTTGATCTGTGAATTCTGGAACCTGGCTATAATATTCCTAGGAGTTTTCTTTTGGGGATCTTTCTCAAGAGGTGATTGGTGGATTCTTTCAACCTCTATTTTGCCCTCTGGTTCTAAAACATCAGGGCAGTTTTCCTTGAGAATTTCTTTGAGGATGATTTCTAGGTTCTTTCTTTGATCATGGTTTTCAGGTAGTCCAATAATTTTTAAATTCTCTCTCCTGGATCTATTTTCCAAGACAGTGGTTTCACATTGCCTTCTATTCTTTCATTTGTTTGGATCTGTTTAATAGCATCTTGATTTCTCATAAAGTCATTAGCTTCCACTTGCTCTAATCTAATTCTGAAGGAATGATTCTACTCAGTGAACTTTTGAGATTATTTTTCCATCTGGCAAATTTGGCTTTTTATTGCCTTTTTCAGCCTCTTTTGCCATTTGAGTTATTCTGTTTTTTAAGGTATTATTTTCCTCAGTCAGGCTATTGACTCTCATTTTGTAATTTTCTTGCATCATTCTCATTTCTCTTCCCAATTTTTCCTCCACTTTTCTTATCTGCTTATTAAGGTCCTCTAGGCCTATAACCAGCTTGTATTTTTCTTGGAAGCTTTTGGTGCAGGAGTTCTGACTTTGCTGTCTTCCTCCTGTTCCATGCTTTGATCCTTTTTATCCCCCAAATAGGATTCTAATATTGGATTCTTCTGTTTGCTTTGCTTGCTTTACCTGGTCATGTTGCCACTCAATTACTTGACTTTTGGGCTTTTTGCCAGAGTAGGACTCTGCTACCAGATAGGGGAGTCTCATATCAAATGCTGGAGTTTTCTCAGTTGCCAGACTTATTAGTTGGGGGCCCTCTCTGGAGCCTCCACACACTCTGGCAAGCTGGTCACACACCCCAGGACCTCCACCCTAGACCACAATCCAGATCCAAGCAGGCTAAAGCAAGAGTGATTACCCCTCAGACTGGCTGCATGGTCCCCCTACACTCTGCAGGCCAGGAGCTGAAGCTGCCATGTGGCGGCGGCTATGCCACAGCCCTCAGCAGCTTCTCGCCCCGTGGGCAAAAGCTGATGCACTCCCAACTACTGGGTCCCAAAGTCCATACTCCACTGACCTCTCACTTTGTCCTTAGCATTTATGTGTTGATAATTCTGGACTGCCACAGCTGCTGGTGATCTGGCATCCCTCCAGCCAGCAGCTGGTCAGGCCCACCCTGGGGCTAAAACATTGTGGTGGGGCTGGGCTCGGCTCCCAGAGTGCTGTGCTGGCCAATTCTGTGGGCTGTCTTCAGTGGGAGGTTAGTTTCTCTGTGTCATTTTCTGGGTTCTGTAGCTCCAAAGTTTGTTTAGAGTCCCCTTTTACATGGATTAGAGGTGGTGAGAGCCAGAGCCATTAGGAGGTCCTGTTTCTACTCTGCCATCTTGACTCCACCCTGAGTCCCCCTTTTTTTTTTAAGCAATTGGGGTTAAGTAACTTGCCCAAGGTTACACGGCCAGTTTGTGTGTGTGTGTGTGGGTGTGGGTGTTAAGTATCTGAGGCCGGAACTGATCCTGGGTCCTCCCAACTCCAGGGTTGGCCCTCTTACTCACTGCGCCACCTGGCCACCCTGGTACCTCAAAGTTTTGATTTGTATTTCTCTAATCAATAGTGTTTTAGAGCATTTTTTTTCATATAACTATAGATAGTTTCAATTTCTTCATCTGAAAACTCTCTATTCATATCCTTTGGCCATTTATCAATTGGTGAATGATTTTTATTCTTATAAATCTGACTCAGTTCTCTACATATTTTAGAAATGAGACCTTTATCAGAGACACTGGCTATAAAAATTGTTTCCCAGCTTCCTGCTTTCCTTCAAATCTTGGTAAGATTGACTTTGTGCAAAAACTTTTCAATTTAATGTAATCAAAATCATTCATTTTGCATTTCATGTTTTCTATGTTGCTTGACCATAAATTTTTCCCTTTGTCATACACCTGATAGGTAAACTATTCCTTGCTCCCCTAGTAAGCTTATAGTATAAGTCTTTATATTTAAACCATCTACTCATTTTGACTTAATCTTGGTATACGATGTAAGATGTTGGTCTATGCCTAATTTCTGCCATACTAATTTCTAGTTTTCCCAGTAGTTTTTGCTAAATAGTGAGTTCTTATCAAAGGATCTGGAGTCTTTGGTTTTATCAAATAATAGACTATAGTCACTGACTATCATGTCTTGTGTACTTAACTTATTCTACTGATCCACCACTCTGTGTCTTAGTCAACATCAAGTACTTTTGGTGATTCCTGCTTTGTAATACAATTTAAGATCTCATAAAGTTAGGTCACCTTCCCTTACATTTCTTTTCATTAATTCCCTTGATATTCTGGACCTTTTGTTCTTCCAGATGAATCTTGTTATATTTTTTTTCTAGTTCTATAAAATAATGTTTTGGTAGTTTGATTGGTATAGCACTGAATCAGTAAATTAATTTAGGTAGAATTGTCATTTTTATTATATTAGCTCAACCTACCCATAAGCAACTGACTTTTACAAATTATTTAGGTCTGACTTTATTTGTGTGAAAAAGTATTTTGTAATCGTACTCATATAGTTCCTGGGTTTGTTTTGGCAAGTAGACTGACAAATATTTTGTAATATCTATAGTAACTTGAAATGGAATTTCTCCTTCTATCCCTTGCTGTTAGGCTTTGTTAGAAATATACAGAAATGCCAATTATTTATGTGGGCTTGTTTTATATCCTGCAGCTGTGCTAAATTTGTTTATTATTTCAAGTAATTTTTCACTTGATTCTCTAGGATTTTCTAAATATACCATCATAGCATCTGCAAGGAGAGATAGCTTGGTTTCTTCTTTGCCTATTCTATTTCCTTTCTTTTTTCTTCTCTTATTGCTAAAGTTAATATTTCTAAAACCATACTAAATAACAGTGGTGATAATCAACATCCTTCTTTAAGCCCCAATCTTATTGGAAATGCTTCTAGCTTATCCCCATTACATATAATGCTTCCTGATGATTTTAGATAGAGACTAGCTATCATTTTAAGGAACACTTCATTTATTCCTGTTCTCACTGGTGTTTTTAATGGGAATGGGTACAGTATTTTGCCAAAAGTTTTTTTTTCTGCATCTATTGAAATAATCATATGATTTCTGCTAGTGTTTGTTTGTTGTTGATAGTTTTCCTAATACTAAACCAGCCCTGCATTTCTGGTAGAAATCCTACCTGGATATAGTGTATTAACCTTGAGATAAGTTGCTGTAATCTCTTTGCTAATACATTATTTAAAATTTTTACATCTATATTCATTAGGGAAAATGGTTCATAATTTTCTTTCTCTGTTTTGACTCTTCCTGGTTTCAGCACCATCTCTTCATCATAAAAAGAATTTTGAAGGACTCCTTCTTCACTGATTTACCCAAATAATTTATATAGTATTGAAATTAATCTTTAAATGTTTGATAGAATTAACTTGTATATCCATCTGGCCCAATGATTTCACCCTTTTCATTTTTGATAGCAGTAATTTGGTCTTTTTTTTTAATCAAATTAACAAAATGTTTATCTATTTTGCTGTGTTGTTTTGTTTTTGTGAAACCAGCTTTTAGTTTTATTTATTAGTTCAATAGTTTTCTTAATTTCAATTTGATTAATCTCTCCTTTGCTTTTAAAAATTTATAATTTGGTATTTCATTGGGGATTTTTATTTGTTCTTTTTTCTGACTTTTTTAGTTGCATTCCCAATTCATTGATCTCCTCTTTCTCTATATTATTCATGTAAGAGTTTAGAGATGTAAAACTTCCCCAAAGAACTGCTTTGCCTGCATCCCAAAAGATTTGATATGTTGTCCCATTATTGTCATTCCCTGTCTGATGCACTCATTCTTTAGGATTAGATCATTTAGTTTTCGATCAATTTTTAGTCTTTTTCCATGGCCCTTTATTACATGTAATTTTAATTAAATCATAATCTGAAAATGATGCATTTAATATTTCTACTTTTCTGCACTGAATTATTAGTTTTTTATGCCCTGACACATGATCACTTTTTGTGTAGGTGCCATGTACCACTGAAAAAAGGTATACTCTTTTCTATCTTCATTCAGTTTTCTCCAGAGATCTACCATATCTAACTTCTCTAAAATTCTATTCATCTCCTTACCTTCTTTCTTGTTTATTCTGTTGTTAGATTTATCAGGTTCTAAGAGGGGAAGGTTGAGGTCCTCCAGTAGTATAGTTCTGTTGTCTATTTCTTCCTATAACTCCCTTAACTTCTCCTCTAAGAATTCGATGCTATACCACTTGGTGCATACATATTTAGCAATGATATTACTTCATTGTCTATGGTATCTTTTAGCAGGATATAGTTTCCTTCCTTATCTCTTTTAATTAGATCTATTTTTGTTTTACTTTGTCCGAGATCAGGATTGCAACTCCTGCTTTTTTTTTTTTTTACTTCAGCTGAAGTATAATATATTCTGCACCAGTATTTTACCTTTACTCTGTGTGTATCCTTCTACTTCAAATATGTTTCCTGAAAACAAGATATTGCAGGATTATGTTTTTTAATCCACTTTGCTATCCACTTCTGTTTTATGAGAGAGTTCATCTCATTCACATTCACAGTTGTGATTACTATCTTTGTCTTTCTTGTCATCCTATTTCCCCCCATTTATTATTTCCTTTTTCTTTTCTCCCTTCCCTCTCCTCACTAGAGTTTTGATTTTGACCACTACCTCTCTCCATCTGCCCTCCCTTCTATCAACTCCCTCCCTTTTTTTCTCCTTTTCCCTTCCTACTTCCTACAAGGTAAGTTAGATTTCTATACCCAACTGATTGTGCTATTTCCTCTTTGAGCCAAATCTGATGAGAGAGGTTCAAACAATGCTCATCTTCCTCCCTTCTTTCCCTCTACTCTAATAGGTCTTTCTGTCTTTTCATGTGATGTGATTTACCCTTTCCTGCCTCCTCCTTTTCTCTTCTTCCAGTAAAATCCCTTTCCACCATTTAATTAGATTTTTTATCATCACATCAAAGTTAGCTTATACCCATGTCCTCTGTCTATATATACCCCTTTCAAATATTATAAGAAAGATACAGCTCTCAAGAGTTACAAGTATCATATACCCTAGTAGGGATGTAAACAGTTTGCTCTTACTGAATAACAAGTTTTTTTTTCTTTTTTTCCTGCTAACTTTTTTATGCTTCTCATGAGTCTTGTATTTGAAGATCAAATTTTCTGTTGAGCTCTGGTCTTTTCATCAGAAAGGTGTGGAAGGCCCCTATTTTACTGAATTCCCATCTTCTCCCCTAAAAGATTATGCTCCATTTCACCAGGTAGTTGATCTTTGGTTTTAATCCAAGATCCTTTGCCTTGTGGAATATATTCTAAGGCCTCCAATCTTTAATGCAGAAGCTGCAAGGTCCTGTGTAATCCTGACTGTGGTTCAACAATATTTGAATTTTTTCTTTCTGTCCGCTTGCAGTAATTTTTCCTTGACCTGGTAATTTTAGAATTTGGCTACAATATGCCTTGTTGTTTTTTTTTTTAATTTGGGGTCCTTTTCAGGAGGTGATCAGTGTATTCTTTCAATGACTACTTTACACTCTGGTTCTAGGACTTCAGGGCAGTTTTCCCTGAGGATTTCTTGGCTCTTTTTTTTTTTTTAATCATGGCTTTCAAGTAGATCAATTTTAAAATAATATCTCCTGGATCTATTTTCCAAGTCTGTTGTTTTTCTAACGAGGTATTTAATGTTTTCTTTTATTTTTTCATTTTTTCTATTTTGAATGATTCTTTTGTGTGTGTGTGTGTGTGTGTGTGTGTGTGTGTGTGTGTTTTGGAGGGCAATTGGGGTTAAGTGACTTGCCCAAGGTCACAGGGCTAGTTTTTGTGTTAAGTGTCTGAGGCTAGATTTGAACTCAGGTCCTCCTGACTCCAGGGTTGATGCTCTATTCACTGCCCCACCTAGCCACCCCTGACTGATTCTTAATGTCTCATTAAGTCATGAGCTTCCAGTTGCCCAATTTTATCTTTTAATGAGTTTTCTTCAATTAGATTCTATACCTCCTTTTCCATGTGGCCTATTTTATTTTTAAGAGCTTGTTTTCTTCAGTAAATTTTTGTCCTTCTGTTTCCAAGCTACTGACTCTCTCTTGCATACCTCTCATTTCTTTTCTCAATTTTTCTTCTACCTCTCTTATTTGACTTTAAAAATCCTTCTTGGGCTCTTCCAATAAACATTTTTGGATTTGAGACCAGTTCATATTCCCCTTTGAGGTTTCAGATGTTGGTATATTGACAATGTTGTCCTCTTATGAATTTGTGTTTTGATCTTCCCTGTCCCCATTATAAGAATCTGCAGTAACTGTTTCTGTTTTTTTGCTTATTATGGTGGCCTACTGCCTGGCTTTTAAAGTTGAGCTCTCCTGCTAGATCACAAGGGGCACTGACTCAAGCTTTGGGATCCAGTGACCTGGTCACTGACCTTGTGTGCTGGGGCCTCAAGTGCTGGCACGTGGAAGCAGTAGAGGTCTGGTACTTTACCTGGTGCTAAGCTGGGGTCAGCAACACTGAAGCTCTCGGGGAGAGGTGGAGTGGTCTGGCTCCTGGAGCATACCTGCTCACCTGGGCTGCTTTGAAGCCCAGAATCATTTGCCTGCTGGAGGAGAACTGGTCACCAGCATATGTGGTGATTTTCCAAACTGGAGTCTACAGGTTTCCCTCACTATGTCAAGGCATTAGGTGGAAGGGTGGAGGGTCCTGGTGCTGGCACTTGTCTGCCCCACCACCCTGGAGCTCAGTATTTCCCACTGGTTTGCTGAAGTGTGGCTTACTAGGACACCTCCTATCCTGTACTGCTCCCCTTTGAGTAGAGTGAGATTGACCTTTCCCATCAATCCCCCAAACTTCCTGTATTACAAGACTGTGGCACCCTTTCTGCTGGCTCAGCTGTTTCAGGGCTTTTTCTATGGCAATATATTCTGGGTTTTTAGAGGTCAGTAAACGAGTATGAGCAACTTACTTATTACTCTGCTCCCAGGAGTTCTGTGTGTGTGTGTGTGTGTGTGTGTGTGTGTGTGTGTGTGTGTATTTTTTAATGGCTACATTCAGAGGAACTGAGTTCTAATTCTGCCTTTGACACTATGCATTTAACCTCAAGTATGTCATCTCACTTCCTTGACCTCAGTTTCCTAATCTATAAAATAAGAGTGTTTTAGATGACTTTTGAGTTCCTTTTCACTTCTAGATTTATTATTGAAAGACTAAAGCAAAGTCTTCTATTTCTTCTGATATTTTTCCTCAAGGTAAAAAACATTCAAAATTATTTCACTGACTTATTAAAATTTCCTCAAACTACTACATTACATGTTCAAAACTAGTTGTTGTTTTTGTCACTGTTGATGATGAAAAAAAGGGAATAAAATATTGTCAATGCTTTCTACAGAAAAAAAAGTTAAGATTTAAACCTATATTTCTTTCCTTCACCCCAAACCTCTTCCATATTAAAAACTGTAAGTATAACTGCTTAATATGAGACTTTTTTAAAGTATATTAACTATTTGACACTGATAATAGTTACTATGATTCACTGGAGAGGAAAAACAGTAATTAAAATGTTATTAACATGGGATTTTAAATGGAAACTTGAAAATTTGGGAAAGTATTAGAACTTTTTTTTTTTTTTTTTTTTAGCAATCGGGGTAGAGTAACTTGCTCAAGGTTACACGGCCAGTTATTTCTGGGTGTGGTGCTGAGTGTCTGAGCCCAGGATTCGATCTCCAGGTCATCCCAACACTGGAGCCGGTGCTCTTACTCGCTGTGCTACCTGGCTGCCCCTAGGACTTTTTAAATGTATAGTAAAGTAAAATATAGTGAATCAGTATTGTAACATCAGTGGAATCAGTATGTAGTATCAGTGGAAATGTAACTACTCATAAGTAAATTTAAAAAAAAAAAGATACACACAGAGGAATAGGGAGAGGGAATGTACTGGTTTATGATTTACTTGGTACAGGGAACCCCTGGTGAGGAACTTCCATTAACCATGAAGATCAACACCATAACCACAGTTTATAATTTTAGAATACTACCTAGAGTACTGATAGGTTAGTGATTTCACTGATATTACAAAGCCAGTTGGTGTAACAGATAGTTCTTGAATCTAGGTTTTCTTGGCTCTCTTTAATAATACCAGGCTGTCTCTCATAGAGTTTAAAATAGTAAATACAAGATATCCTAAGATCAGTAGGATTCAGACTAATTGGGGAAAGCTATTAACATAATCAAAGAGTAGGCAAATTGCATAGATGAAGAAAGCAGAAATTGTTGTCAATAGGTCAAACAAGGTCACCGATCTCACACTCCTAAATCTTTCTGCTGAGAGCAGCAAAAATGAAAAACACTCACTACCTCTAGGGTAGTATGTAAGAATGTAAGCTCACTGAGAGCACTGATTTTTTTCATTGCTTGTATCTGTATCTCTAGCACCACTATACTGCCTGGTAAACAGAAGGTACTTAATAAATAATGACTGATATTTGGCATTGGCTCATTATACTATAATGGTAGTCTATGTCCTGAAAGTAGGTTCATGTGTATAAAAATCATGTCATCACTTTGAGAATAAGAACTATTTAATTTTCAAAATTTTTACCTTCCTCTTCACCCCCAAATCTAGCAGAGTGCTTTGCATATTAGAAGGGTTTAATAAACGTTTGTTGAATTGAATTTTTGATCATTGGAAAGGAAAAATATGTGATTCTTCCTTGTAGCAGAGCTATAGGACATCAAAAACACTGAAGGATTTGGTTGGAGATTGCTCTGTGTGACAATGTAATACCTTTACAATGCTTTGTAAGCCCTTCCCTAATCCTTTGTATTGTATATACTAGCATATGCAAAAGCAGTTGGGTGGCAGTGGATATAGTGCCAGGTCTGAAGTTAAGAAGACTCCTATTCCTGAGTTCAAATCTGACCTCAGACACTAACTAGCTGTGCAACCCTTGGCAAGTCCCTTAACCTTGTTTGCCTCAGTTCCTCCCTCATCTTTAAATGAGTTGGAAAGGAAATAGCATACCATTCCAGTATCTTTGCTAATTCATTTCTAAATGAAGTTATGAAGAGTCAGACATGACTGAACAACTCATATATATGTGTGTATGTGTGTGTATATCATATTCATATATGTATGTGTGAGTGTGTACAATTATATTATATCCAATAGATATGGTCGGAAGTTGTGGGACCCTAGAAGTCAGAGGTCTTGGGATGTTGACAAAATGCAAAATATAACTCAAGGCTGTATAGGATTTTAATAAGTGGCAATGAGATGGGAAGATGTTCCAGTCTGTTGGAACAGCATTATCAAATGCAGAGAGATAGAAATTAGCATTCAATAATGAAGGGACAGGTTTGCCTGAAGTCATTGGTTTGCTGATTTACTTTTCATGTTAAAAGTATTCAACTTAAGGATGCATTAGCAGACTAGCAAAGCATCATTAGGAGCTGTGTTAGTTTTCTCATCTGTAAAAGGATGAGTTTGGATCAAATGATCTCTGAGGTACCTTCCAGCTCCAACATTCTTCGGTTCTATGTCTTTAGATTAAGTACCCAAATCCTGTTAGTTTGACATGATTAGTCTGTGGGGAGCTGAACAGAGAAGAATAGGAACTACTTATCTTCTTCTCGTGTGAATCCCAGGAAATTCTCTCTTACTATTTTTTCCTTTTTCAAACTCTGGGAGCACTTATAAAATTTGTAATCGGGCAGTGCTTTCATTTCCAGACCAACCAAATAATAGTATTTTATTAGTTACCAAGAACAAATAACGAGGTATATTTAAAGGTCTATGCAAAGGAGAATGTATTCAAAAACACAAAAAAGTAAGAAATGTCCAAACTGAGATAAACAAAATAGGTATTTAAATTCTCAGAGAGAATTATTGGCCAAAGTTGAAGTCACACTATAGTAAAATAGCATCCATCCTGTGTGGAAAAGAGATCATTTCTGCAGATCTGGTGAATGATACAGCTAGGTTCAGATTAGTGTGACTAATGAATTCCCAGCAGTGAATGCATAATCAAATTCACATTGCAGATTTCTATTGAGCTGAAACCAATTATCATATTTTACATAAATATAACTTCAAATAGTGAAAACTCAATACATGCTACTACATCAAAAATTTCATTATTCGCACTAATTAGGATCTAACTGTGTATCATATGAGAGTAGAAGAATCTTTGTATACAGAGGCTGATAATAAAGAATCACAATTAAATAGAAATAATAATGATAATAAGGAGGAGGAGCATAATGATGATAATGGCATACATTTACATAACAATTTAACAATAGCAAAGCCTAGGAGGGACACTGCAGACCACATATACATAAGGAGTACATGAGGGCCAGAAAGAAGATAATAACCTTGACTTCTTGTGCTAGCTCAGATTCATTTGCATGGAAAAGTGCAAGGAGTTTAGAAAGAGCTAAGGAAAACTGGTGTCACAGACCCAGATAGCCTCTGAAGTTTGTTCTAACCCTGAAAAGATTTGAGAGGTATACAGGCTGTCAATCAGGAAAAGAAACTTTCTAACCTTCAGTCAAATACAGGTTATGGAGAGAAATACTAGAAACTCTAATTAGCTGGTTGGCTTTCCTGAGTACTAAAAGAGCATGAATCCCATAGAAGATTCTGCAAACTCAAATATCCCTTACCTTGTGGAGAAAAATTAGCTTAAGTTTTCTTTGTAAGAATTTTGCCTTGTGGGGACAGCTAGGTGGCACAGTGAATAGAGTACCAGCCCTGGAGTCAGGAGGACCTGAGTTCAAATACGGCCTCAGCCACTTAACACAAAAAAACTAGCCATGTGACCTTGGGCAAGTCACTTAACCCCAAATGCCCTCCCAAAAAAAGCAAAAAAAAAAGAATTTGGCCTTTGTAAAAAAAGTTGTGGTTAAGGGTTTAGGGCCTAGAGTATGCTATATGCTCTAAGAGAGATAACTGAGTCTGTTTCTCTTCATACAAGGAGGATCTCAGCTGAGCACTCCAGCTGTGCCCCTATAAATGGTAGAAGGGAAAGAAAGACAAGAGCAAAAAAGAAGAGAGTAAGGTAAAGAGAATAGTAGATGCAGAAGATGATGAAGGATGAAGTCCCAGAAAGCTGGACCATAAGAGTAGTGTGAAGAAATACATGAGAAAGCATCAGTTACTATACAACACCTAAGATATAAATTGTCACTTTTCATACATTCCCTGGCCACAAGTTTCCTATATATGTATCCTTACATAAGTCTATTTATTACTACTTTTGCCATTGATGGTATATGTATTTTTGGAAGAGTATCATCTCAAAATGTTCTTTGGCCATTTTTCTTAATAGAGTATTATAGCAGCAAGCACCTCAGCATCCCCAAGGTGGCTGCCAACACAGGTTCTTAGATCTGCTTTTCTAAAGGAAAGGAACTCAAAATGGGTTAACAATCTTGCTTTAATCAATCAAACATATCATTTACCTAGTTCAGGGGGAAAAGGTCAGCACCCCAAACTTCAGAGCATACAGACAGGTTACAGGCAGAAGTTACAAGAAGACAGAGAAACACATCAAGCAGACAGGCCTCCAACTCTCTGACCATTACATCCATACCTAATCAAAGTTACCAGAAAGTAAAGCACCAACATCTGGGTTTTCAAAGCCGGGGGGCTCAACAGCTGCCCAGAGTCCTGTCTGGTCAAATCACACAACACTTCTCAACAACACTTCTCAAAGTGAGCCCCAAAACAAAACCTCACATCAGGGTTTATATGGCGTTCTCCTGGCTCAGAGAATGTAACAACCCTCTTGACCCACTGCCCAATCAAAAAGAATTCCTGAAAACCAAGCCTCCCACCAAGGCTCCAGGTGCACTTAAGCCTAGCAAAGGGCCTAGGGGAAGAGAAGATATTAAATTCCCTTTCCCATAACAAGTATCCATTAAATGTCTTTACTTTCAAAATATTTTGTCCTTTAGCTTACTAGTAAACACACTGGTAAAGGCTTCTAAGCTATAGTCTTGAAAAGATGCAAACTGAAAGAGTATCTTAATCCCTGGGCTGCTTGTCAAGTAGTTGCAAGTGCAAAGGGGAGGTAATATAGGTTTTATACATGCTAATATATTGACATACATATGTGTGTATACATACCAAAAAAACATATAAACATGTACATATAGATATACAAATATACATTATATCACTTTATTCTAATAGCAACCCTCTGAGGAAGTTACTTAATAAACATCTAATAGGCTTCACTGAATCTATTATTATACCAGTCACTGTGCAAAGTGCTGTGAATACAAAGGCATGCCAAAGTGCTTTATAAGCCTGCCAATGAGTTTGCATTCTTTTTTATAATTAATTATATTTATTATTTTAATTTTAAATTCATTTTTTCAAACAACAAAATCCATTATTCCCCTTCCTTATTTCCCTCTTCCCTACTGATAAAGAAAAGTAAAACTCACACTATAAACGTATATAACCATAAAAACAAACACCTTTGAAAGCGTAATAACTATGATCAACACAATGACCTTATATTATTCCAGTGGACTGATAATGACACATGCTATCCATTACAGAGAGGTGGAAATGGCTTTAGGGTGGAAAATTTTATATGGATGAAATTTTATATGCACATGTATACATACATGTAAAACACACATGTTATAAAGCATCTATGTATGTGTAATATATGAGAGGCAGGGAGAACAGCCCTACTGTGGGAATGTATTTGTCTTGAATATATGTATTTGTTACAAGGAGTTTTCTGTTATTTTCTCAGGTAAAGAGGGAAGAGAAAAATAGATTTCTGCTATTTTTTTAAAATGACAGATGGGCAACAATACAGATGACAAATAGTATATGGATTTAGATGAGTTTGTTGCATCATTAGTTTTATTTAACTTTTATTTTGATCCAAAAAATCACTTACAATGTGGGAATAATTTATAAATATATTTAACATAAAAACAAAACAGATGAATAAATTGAAAGTGAGAAAAACAAAAGCAAAATAAGAACAAACCTATATAGTAAAACAAAACCAGTTCCCCCATTGGTCATGTCCAAATAAAATCATCTCACTGCTCTCTGAGGCCATCACTTCTCCATGAGTTTGTGGCTACCACATTCCATTATAATTTCTCTACAATCATGGCTGGTCGTTGCAATATTGTTGTTATTGTAAAAATTGTTCTCTGAAATTTTCTTTTATTTTTCAGTATAAAAAAAATGCTGCCATAAATACTGTTGCTTTTCCTCTCTGACTTCTTTAGATACAGATCAAACAGGGATATTGCTGGGTCAAAGGATATGCATTACTTAATAGCTTTTAGGGCATAGTTTCAAATTATTTTCCAGAATAATTAAACTAATTCACAGTTCCACAAAACTGTATTAATGTACCTGTTTTTCCATAACTCCTCAAGCATTTCTCATTTTCTTTTTGTCAACTTTGCCATTATGACAGATATGAAGTGGAACCTCAGAATTGTTTTAATTTGCATTTCTCTAATTAGTACTGATTTAGAGTATTTTTAGATGACTACTCATAGATTGGATTTCTTCCTCTGAAAATGCCTGTTAGTGTTCTTTGACCATCTATCTCTAAGAGAATGGCTCATTCTTAGACATTTAAATAAGTTCCCAATATATCTTAAAAATGAGACTTTTATTAGAGAAACTTGCTGAAAATATGATCTTCACCTCCTACATTTAATGGATTCTCTAATTTTGTAGCAGTTATTTTGTTTGTGAGAATTTTTTTTTAATTTTATGTAATCAAAATTGAGATGAGATACTTAGAGAAATTTAATAAGCTGTCTAGGTCACATAAATAACATGTGTTAGAAGTAGTATCTGAATCTATCTTCCTGATTCCATATTCCATGCATTATCTATTGTACTCTATCTAATGCAAAGTTTCCATTTCTGTTCTTTTTTTTCTAATCTCAATTTAAAGATGTAGATGCAGAAGTGGAGACATAAACCAGTGATTTCAAGCCAAAAGGCTGAATTACATTTTTTGTATTAAAGCCTCATATTTAATATCACTTCAATAAAGTTTATATGCAAATTTAACTTTCCAGAATTCCTATAGCCAACCCCTCTTTGGAGGATATCTGATCAAGTGACTACTATTATTAGAGACCTTATAAAAGTAGAAGAAATTATCTTTATTATCTACAACTGGTTGCAAAATGATGTGTACCTTTTATACCTGAAGTCCATCAAGTGTACTTTTCACAATTAAGCAATTAATTCCTGTCCACTCTTGTTCATGTCGACTGGCTTTATTGATATAGCATTAATTATATGTTCTCATTATTTCTAGCTGTCATTATGTGATAAGTTGAGAGAAGCCCTAATGAAATATTCATATGATTCAATAGTGTCAGTCTCTGCTTTCCAATCTATGAAGATAACAATAAATCCACAGAGATTGGCACAAATTGTGTGAGTGCACAGATGTATTCATTTGAAGTAAACAGCTTTTACTTAGTTATAGATTTTTCCCAAAGACCCTACCCTAACTTAATGAATCTGTTTGTATATTTGGAACCACAAAAATGCCTCCTATTACTTGCTTAGTAAAGAGACTCCCTTATGTCTCAGTGGCTTTGTTCCTAGAGAACTTTAGTGCAATGTGTGAAAAGAAAAGAAATTTTGCAAGTGCCATAACTTTATTTTTCAAACCTGTGGAAAATAATGCAAGAGGTTTAGGATAAAGTACTTTAATAAAAAATCTAATTTTTATAAAATAATTTTATTAATGTTTTCTTTTTCTTACATCACCAAAGTATCCCACGTATCCCTCCCCAATTCGCTACCCAAGAGCCCTACCAAAAGACAAACAGCACTTTTTTAGAGAGAGAGAAAAAGTCAGCATAAGAGAGAAATACATGGTGAAAGTACCCAAAATACATACAATGTATGTACCACCTGTGGACTTCCCACATCTACCAAAGGGTAGGTTAAGGATGTCATCTCATACCTCTCAATTTGAGTCCCACTTGATCTTTATAATTTTGCTACACTTACTTTTGATTTTTTTGGGGGGTGTAACTGTTTTCCCATTTACATTGTTGTATTTACTATGTATATTGTTTTCTTAACTGCTGACTTCCCTTTGTAGTTTATGTAGTTCATGTAACTCATTCCATATTTCTTTGCATTCATCTCAAAAATAACTTCATACAGGGCAGTAGTATTCCATTACGTTTGTATACCATAATTTGTTTAGTCATTCCACAATTAATGGGCACCTACTTTTTTTTTCCAATTCTGAGCTATCACAAAAAGTGCTGCTATAAATATTTTGTAGTATATGGGGGCTTTTAAAAAACTTAATGATATGCTTGTGGTATCAGCCCAGCAACAGAACCTCTCATTATTTGCATAATTCCAAATTGCTTTCCAAAATGGATACAGCATTTCACTATTTCATGGACAATATCCTCCCATCTTTGGTTGTTCCCATTTTTTGTAATTTTAGGTAATTTTCAGATTCTGAGGTGAAATCTCAGGGGTGTTATGATTTGTATCATTCTTATTATGTGGAGTATTTTTTCATAAGGTTGTTAAAACTTTGTAGTTCTTTCTTTTTAGAATTATTTGTTCATGTTCTTTGACCATTTATCTATTAGGGAATAACTATTAGAATTTTAAACACATATATATACATACATATATACATATATGTATATAAATACATATGCACACTCACACACACGCATATTATAAAAATATTTTTTTCTTGACTCAACCACTTTCCTTCTTATCCTAGATACATTAACATTGCCAGTGCAAAAGCCTTTCAGTTTTTAAGTAATCAAAGTTATGTATTTATCTTGTGTAATTGTCTCTATCTCTTGTTTGTTTAAGAATCCATTTCATACCCATAGGTATGGGAGATACATGATGTATTTCTCTTCTTTTTTATAGTATGATCTTTAGGATTAAGGTTATGTGTTCATTTAAAAGTTTTTGAGGGGTGTGTTACCCTAAGAATAACTTCTGCCAGATGGTTTTAAATTTCCTCAGCAGTGTTTTATCAAAAAGAAAGTTTCCCCCTAGGTAACTTATGTTTTCTACTTTATCAAGTTCTTTTTTTTTTTTCTGAATCTTCATTGTCTAGGCTGTTTCACGCATCTATCACTCTATTTTTAAACCAGTATCAAATGTTTTTGATGATTGATGTTTAATAATACAATCTGAGGTCTGGAATTGCTATTTCCCCTTCATCAATACTTTTTACCATTTCCCTTGGTATTCTACATATTTTATTACATTTTTTTTAATTTTACAAACTCTATTAAGTATCCTCTTGGTAATTTTAATTGCATGGCATTAAAAGTATAAATTAATTTTGGTAGTATTATCAATTTTATTACATTGGCGTGGCCTAGCCATGAGCACCATATAATCCTCAAACTATTTAGACTGTCTTTTAATTATTTAAGTAGTAAAATATAATTGAATTTATTTAAGGCTTTAATGTATTTTGGAAGGCTGATCACATTTTATACTTTTTGCAGTTACTTGGAATAAAATTTACTTTTCTAATACTGATTCTTGTGTTTTGTTATCTTTACGTAGAAATGTTGTTTACTTTTAAGGATTTATTTTGCAGCTTTCACCTTTACTAAAGCTATTAATTGTCTCAATTAGTATTTTTTGAGATTCCTGAATGTTTTCCAAGTAAACTATCACATCCTCAGCAAACGAGAATAGTGTCATCTCTTCTTTACTGATCTTTATTCGCTTAATTTATTTCTAATTTCTCTTAGCTATTACTAGCTTTTACAGAATTATATAAATCATAGTGGGAAGAGAGGGCATTCTTGTTCCACTCATATTTACTGGAAAAGATTCTAGCATATTCCCATTTCACATGATCCTTGCCTTTGATTTTAGATAGACATTCTTTCCTGACAATAAAAAATGTTTTACTATTTGTAGTTCTTTTTTTAAAGCATAAAAGAATGTTGCTTTTTTTCAAAGGATTTTTTCTGAAAATATAAAGATAATCATGTGGTTTTGTATGTTTGGTTTTTCTTTTGTCATCAAATGATTTATTAACTTCTAGTTTACATCATTCATTTCAACAAAATTTTGAGTTACAAATTTTCTCCCCATATTTCCCCTACCCACCACCCCAAAATAGTGATCCCACTGGATATCCCCTCCTCTGATCTGCTCTCTCCCATATCTTCTCCCATACCCACTTCGACTGTTCCAGTAGGGCATGGTGGATCTCTATGCCCCAGTGCCTGTATATCTTATTTCGCAATTACAAACAAAATAATATTAATAATAGTGTGTGTATATATATATATATGTATATATATATATATATATATATATATACATATGTATTTTAAACATTTGATTTTAAAACTTTGAACTCCAGATTCATTCCCTTCCTCCCTTGCCACCCACCCTAACTGGGAAGATAAGCAATTCAATATAGGTTGTACATGTGTAGCTGTGCAAAACATTTCTGTAGTGGATATATTTTTAAAAACTGACTATATTTCCCTCCCTCCTATCCCACCTCCCACTTGTTCTATTCTCTACTTTGATCCTGTCCCTTTTCAAAAGTGAGTGCCTCCAACTTCTCTCCCCCCCAGCCTGCTGTCCCTTTCATCATCCTCCCTCTCATCCCCTTCCCCCCTACTCTCCTGTAGGGTGAAATACCCTATTTAGTATGTATGTCATTCCCTTCCTAAGCCAAATTCAATGAAAATAAGGTTGACCCATTCCATTTTGCCTTCCTGTTCTTCCCCTCCATTATAACCATTTGCTCTTGCCTCTTATATATGAGATAATCTACTCCATTCTGTCTCTCCCCATCTCCTCTCATTATATTCCTCTCTCACCTCTTAATTTCACCTTTTAAGTATCATGCCTTCCTGTTAAATTGGTTCTGTGCCCTCTATCTATGTATACCTGTACACATATACACACACTCACATATGTATTCATACACCTATATGCCCTCTTATATAGACATACATATGTATGTATACATGCACAAAAACACACACATTTCTATTCTCTTCAACTATTCTCATACTGAGAAAAGTTTCATCAGTTACAATTATCGTTTTTCCATGTAGGTCAACTTTGATAAGTTCCTTATGATTTCTTTTCCTTGTTTACCTTCTCATGCTTCTCTTCCTTCTTGTATCGGAATTTCAAATTTTCAATTCAACTCTGGTTTTTTCTTCAAGAATGTTTGAAAGTCCTCTATTCCACTGAATTACCATATTTTCCCCTGAAACATGATACTCTGTTTTGCTGGGTAGGTGATTCTTGGTTTTAATCCCAGCTCCTTTGGCCTCCAAAATATCATATTCCAAGCCCTTTGATCCCTCAGTGGAGAAGCTGGCAGATCCTGTGTTATCCTGATAGTGTTTCCACAATATTCAAATTTTTTCTTCCTGGCTGTTTGTAATATTTTCTCCTTGATCTGGGAATTCCAGAACCTGGCTATAATATTCCTAGGAGTTTTCTTCTTGGGATCTTTTTCAGGAGGTGATCGGTAGATTCTTTTGACCTCTATTTTGCCCTCTGGTTCTAAAACATGGAGGCAATTTTCCTTGAGAATGTCTTGAAGGATGATTTCTAGGTTCTTCTTCTGATCATGGCTTTCAGGTAGTCCAATAATTTTTAAATTATCTCTCCCGGATTCATTTACCAAGTCAGTGCTTTTCCCAATTAGATATTTCAAATTGCCTTCTATTTTTTCATTTGTTTGGATGTTTCATAATATCTTCATTTCTCATAAAGTCACTCACTAGCTTTCATTTGCTCCAATCTAATTCTGAAGGAATGATTCTCTTCAGTGAACTTTTGAGATTCTTTTTCCATCTGGCAAATTCAGCTTTTTAAGGCATTCTTCTCCTCATTGCCTTTTTGAGCCTCTTTTGCCATTTGAGTGAGTCTATTTTTAAGGTGTTATTTCCTTCTGTCAGGTTATTTACTCTCATTTCATAATTTTCTTGCATCTTTCTCATTTCTCTTCCCAATTTTCTTCTACTTCTCTTATTTGGTTTACAAAATCCTTCTTAAGTTCCTCTAAGGCCTGTAACCAGCTTGTGTTTTTCTTGGAAGCTTTTGGTGCAGGACTTCTGACTTTGCTGTCTTCCTCCTATTCTGTGGTTTGATCCTTTTTGTCCTCAAAATAGGTGTAAATTTGGATTGCTCTGTTTGCTTTACTTCCTTTGTCTGCTCATGTTGCCACTCTATTACTTGACTTTTAAGCTTGTTGCCACAGTAGGACTCTGCTACCAGACAGGGGAGCTTTGTCCCAAATTGCTGGGGTTTTCTTAGCTGCCAGAGGTATTAGTTGGGTGCCCTCTCTGAAGGCTCAACACTCTATGGCAAGTTGGTCACATACCCCAGGACCTCCACCCTAGACCGCAATCCAGATCTAAGCAGGTTAAAGCAAGAGTGATGTAATGGGAATGTAAATTTTTAAGATCTTCCCTTCCCCTAGGCTAAAGTGCACCTGGAGCCTGGGGTGGGAGGCTTGTTTTTTAGTAGATACTTTTTGATTGGCCAGTGGGTCAATAAGGTTTTTACATTTTCTGAGCCAGGAGTAGGCTATATAAGCCCTGATGTGTAGCTTTGTTTTGGGGCTCACTTTGAGAAGTGTTCTGTGATTTGATCAGATGAAACTCTGAGAAGTCGTTGTTGAGAGTCTCCTGGCTTTGAAAAACCCAGATGTTGATTTGGTATGGATGTAATGGTTGGACAGTTTGGAAACTGTCTACTTGGTCTGTTTCTCTGTCTTGATAATTCTGTCTGTATATTCTGAAGTTCGGGGTGCTGACCTTTTTCCCTTGAACTAGGTGAACAATACATATTTGACTGATTAAAGTAAGCTTGTTAACCCATTTTGAGTTGCTTTCCTTTAGCAAAGCAGATCCAAGAACCTGTATTGGCAGCCACCCTAGGGACGCTGGGGTGCTTGCTGCTACAAGTGATTGCCCCTCAGACTGGTCACTTGGTCCCACTATGATCTGTAGGCCAGGAGCTAAAGCTGCCACTTGGCGGTGGCTTGCTTCTGTGGCTTCTCCCCCCAGGGGATAAAGGCTGGACTACACTCCCAAACTATCAGATACAAAAGTCCACACTACACTGATCTCTCACTTTGTCTTTGGCATCTATGTGTTGATAATTCTTGAAACCACCACAGCTGCTAGTGATCTGAACTCCCTCCAGCCAGTGGCTGGTCAGGCCACCCTGAGGCTAAAACTTCGGGCTCCCAGTGGGCTGGGCTCTGCTCCCAGAGCACTGTGCTGGCCACTTCCTGCCAGCATGCTCAGCTGTCTTCAGTGGGAGGTTAGCTTCTCTGTGTCATTTTGTGGGTTCTGTAGCTGCAAAGTTTGTTCAGTTTCCTTTTACATGAATTGGAGGAGGTGGAAGCCAGAGCCCCGGGGAAGTCCTTTTTCTACTCCGCCATCTTTGGATGTTTTGCTGTTAATATGATTAATTATGGTGATTGTTTTCCTAATGTTGAACCATCTTTGCACTTTTAGTATAAATCCATCTTTATCATCCTTGTTTATTTCTTCCTATTTTTAATGTTTGTTTTTGCTTTTTCTGATAGCATGATTACAACTACTTTTTCAGTTTCACTTGATGAATAGCAATTTTTTTTCCCATTTTCTAAGTTTTTCTTTGTGTATGCCTTTATTTTTAAAATGTGTTTTTTTGTAAACAATGGATTGTAGGACTTTTTTCAACTAATCTGTCTTTATTTTTATTTTATTGATTTTCTTAATCCATTCAAATTTAATTACTAAAGTTTACATTTTTCTCCATGTTTTTTTTCACGTTCTGATTTTTTCCCCTCTTTATTTCTCTCTTCTTCTATGAACATAGTATTATGTTCCTTGAGTTACTCAAAGTTTTTATCTTTTTTCCTAAGGTAGCCCTCTGTATTGTTAGTGTATTTTTTGCTTAATGTGAAGATCTTTTCCATCCATTAATAGGCCCATGTGACCTGCTTAAGTCACCATGGAAGCCTAAGTCACATGAGTTTGAGTCACATGAGCCTGGACCATGAGGGTTCTGATGCCCTCTAACCCAGAAGAAGAGTATATATACTCTGAGGTTAGCATTTTGCTTTGGGACTCACTCATGGGAAAAGTGTTTGTGTGATGTAGCCAGATGAGACTCTGGGTGGCCATTAAGGAACTTTCCCACTTTGAAAACCCAGATGCTGGTGCTACTCTCTCTGGCAACTATGTGTGTATGTAATGGTCAGATAGTTGGATCTGTCTGTTGATCTGTGATGCATGTATTAGCTGGTCAGATGGTTAGAAGTCCTGTCTTTTGGTATTTATGCTATTATGTCTGCAATTTCTGTTTGTATTTTCTCTGAAGTTCAGAATGCTTTCCCCCTTAACTAAGTAAATTATATGACCCATTTTGAGTTGCTTTCCTTTAGAAAAACAGATCAAAGAACACAGCTAGTAAGTGTTAAGTGTCTGAGTCCACATTTGAACTCAGGTCCTCCTGACTCCAGGGCTGGTGCTCTATTCACTGTGCCACCTAGCCACCCCAATTTATACCTTCTTTTGTTGACCATTTATTTTTTCTATGTTAACCTGCTATGTCATCCTTAGGTCCATGCTCTCCCACTCCTCCAGGTTCCAGCTGCCCCCAGGAGTTCCAACTCCCTCACCTCCCAGGACAAGTAGATTTTTCAGGCCCCATCTCCCAGGTCTCAATATAAAGTCCTCATCTCCTTTCACCCATTCAACAGTGAAACCACTCCCACTTTCAAAGTAGGGTCTCTTTCCTTTCCTTCCCTTTTCAATCATTCTTCCTTCCTCTTCAACCACTCCCCCTATAGGTTATTTACTTTATATGACTGCAAGGATCACCTTCCCTTTATTGCTAGCCTTTGAGCACAAAGTATCAGTCACTCCTCCAAATGTCCTTTCTTCTTTCCCCCCTTTCATGTACTCTTCCATGTTGAAATGTAGTCCCACAAAAGAAGCAAACACCTGTCAGCAGGGCATTGTTAGTTTCTTTCCATAAAGCTCCCATCCAAATCTTCACTGTCACCTATGCCAGATTTATCCCTCACCTCTGTCTCCATTATATTTAGAAGGAAAAAAAAGTCTTTTACTATTATTTTGACTGTTACTTTGTGGCATTTGCTGACTACATTTAACCATATCTCTGAAATTTCTATTATTTGAGGTCTTAGAAAGACAAAAAATTTCTTCAGTTCAGGTTTTCTTTCTAAAATATTCCAACCTCTGTTTTAAAATTATTGAACATGTGTCTCTTTTTCCTGTATGATTAGGCTCAGATTTTTCAAGATAGGTTTCCCTGGTTACATGCTGAGTTCTAATGTTCTTCAGAAGACATTTCATTCCCCTCCTCTTTTTTCTAGTCAGTGAAGAACAGTCTTGCATTATTAAAATGTCCTTTGTTTTTTATTTTAAAGTTTTTCTCCTGATGGCTTGGAGAACTTTCTATTTCTGAACTGAATTGCTAAATTTAACCACTATATTTCTTAGAGTTTGTAACCTTGGGTTTGTTGTTTTGTTTTTTCTGGAAGTGATCAGTGAATTCTTTCAACTGGAATCTCTATATGTTCAGAAGTTATGAGCAGTTCTTTTTATTTTTTCTTCATTATAGTGTTATTTTTTTATCCCATCATCTTTTTATCCCATCATCACTTTTCCTTATATTGTCACTACACATCCTGTCTTTGAGATATGTATGTTTTGCTTGTACAGTAAACATAATTTTTTAAATGTTTTTGTTTTTTTAATTGTCTTCTAAGTTGTCTTTCACTTCTATGAATTTATAGGTTCAATCTATTGTTATTTCTTGTTTCTTTGATGATGCTTGCCATTGGAGATTCAAGTTTTTCCTATCCTACTTATTTTTCCTATGCAGGACATAATTTTTCTCCCATGATTCTCATTTCTTTTTTAAACCACTAAGGAACATAAATATGGTGGTTTCATGTTCTCCTCAACTTCCACAGGATGCTCTGTCTCATCAAGTTTTGGGTCATTTTCCTTTATTTTACATATTTTATCATAGATGCCCAAATTAATTTACTAGATCAGGAGATCATATTTCTTTCTGTAGCTACTATTTTTCATGTTGAATTAGTTTATGTTCAAGGTCTGTGAGATTTACTCCTGTAATTTTTGGTACTTACAATCTTCCCCTTTATTTTACTTATTGCTTGCTTCTGACTCCATGTTCCTTAATTGTTGTTTCCTTGGGGACTATTTTTCAAAAAGCTCAGCTTCTTCCCATATAAATCATTTCACAGATCACCAACTTAGGTCTCTGTCTCAACTGACTTTTGAGTGGTTAGAACTGACCCCAGCTGGATTCTTTGCTCTTCCTTTGGTCTTGGCGTAGTGCTGCAAATTTTCCACAAGTACAGTGTGCCATCCTGGTTACCTGTCCCACTATTCCTTATTTTTTGTTCTTTTATGGGCAGTTTGGAGCCTGATAGCCATGGCAATTCACTGTTTACTAGCAACAAGTATTCAGCACTACTAGCTGGTGAGAGCTATGCGGCATTGGTGCTTTCGGGTTGCTGCCCCTGGCAGATTTTTGTTCTTTTCCCAAAGGGTTGTAGCCAAGCCAGTTGTTGAGACCTGAGGTAATTTTCATAGGCCAGAGTTAATGTTTCTAAAGCACTATAAAAAGGGAGTCGGGACCAAGGTGTAGGAGAGGGTATTAATGTAAGCCTGTGTCTTGTCCTTGGGTATGCTAGTATAGCCTCCCTGCTGGTAGCATATAGTAGGGAAAGGGATGCTAAGTAAGTTCAGAATCAGTAAGTATTAGTTCTTATTTTTTTAATTTCTTTTGGATTCTTGGTGTCCTAAACCATGAAAAAGCTGAAGTGTATCATCTTTGGTGTATAAATTCTGTTTTGGGAAGTTTGAGAGATTGTGGGGATCAGTTATAGAGAAAATTCTAGTCTGCTATTCTTTTGTTATAATTAAAATATACCTTAGTTGCACAATGTCCTATAACCTTTGGAATGTGAAGTGGATTATGCCTAAAGGCAAAATGATAATGAAGATTGAAGAGGCATGCCTATGATGTCATATATGCCTGAGCACTCAAATTTATTAGCTCAATGTTTGGAATCAACTACAGGGCCTATTGATCTGGAAATCATGGAAAATTAACTGAAAACAATAAGCTTGACTATAATTTGAAGATCATGAATCATATTTAAAGGGATATTTAAAAGGGATTAAAATGAATATTTCCAGAGCAAGATTTGGCATGCAGAACTCAGGGAAAATTCTATTCAGTTTGATCCAATAACAACCAACTTTCCAACACAGGCAAAATCTCACTAAAATGAATGAGGACAGCCTTGAGGAGAAAAACCCTAAGGAAGCTTAAGCAGAATACAAAAGCATCACTTCAAAAAAGAATAGAAAACAAAATGAATGTCCTGAACACCAGGGGGTAAGGTTAGCATGATTGGAATCCTAAACATGCCAATAAGATTCACCCATCAACTTACAGCAAAATACTGTATGCCTGTACATGCAGTGTGAGTATTGAAAAGGATGTGTTTAGCAATGCCAAATAATCAGACTTTGTTTAACAAAATGTAATCTTAAGAGAGGTGAAGTGATTATTCCACCTTTTCTATCTCCAGTGCCTAGCACAGTGTCTGGTATGTATGTTGTAAGCTCCAGATAAATGACTGACTAGTTGACTGATATAGTAATGTCAAACCTACACTCAAAGACAAGCAAATCTATGCTCAAAATTGTTCCAGGTCAATAGGAAGGAAATGCCAATTTGTACTCTACTCTCAGGGAGTATTCCCAATATCAGGTGGCTTGAATTTAGTATGTATAATGGCAAATCATTTGCCTAGTGCCATACAACTAATTCCTGTGAGAGACTAGATTTGAAAACTTTTCCTGATTCTAAATCTAGTACCATACCCATTATATAAGGCTGTCTTTGCTTTATACAAAATAAACAATGAATAAAATGATATTCAAATGAACCAACAAAACATTTTTTTTTGCCTAACATACATTAACTTCTCAGTAGACCATGTAGCTAAGCACCAAAAATACGATTAACTATCATAATAACATTATTAATGTTTACAATGATCCTACTACAATGAAGTGAGAGGCAAAGGAGTACAACTTTCTACTTGGAAGGAAAGAAAAAGAATAACCTGATGTAGTTACAAAAGATATAACTTTCTCAAAATATTTCTTTAATGGATCCATTATCTCATCAGTGTTGACAAAATTTTCAACAGTGCAGATTCAACTATTTATAGGCATGGAAAATTGCTCTCACAGTCAGGAAGACTTGGGTTCAAGTTATAACTCTGACACATACTGGGTCAATCACTTCCCCTCTAAGAGCTACAGATAACTCTCAAAATCATAGTTTGAAGAATGGGTGTCAATTATCCAGAGCTCATTACCTTGATGGAATCAAAGATCCAATTAGTCAGTGAAAAGCAAGCAAACCTAGATAACAAATTTTACATGTGACTGACATTCTAACAAATTGCAGCAGCATGGAAAGAGTCTGAAGGCCATTAAATGAAAAGATTAAAAAAAACCCTTAATTTGAATCCTAACTCTTATAATCTATTGGATTTTAGCTAAATCTCTTCAACTTTCCAGAGCTCGATTTCCCTTTAAAATGAAAAGGTTGGATTGGACTAAAAATGGTTGCTAAGTCCCATTAAACTCTATCTATGACATGTACCCAGGAATCTGAAAAGCTAAAATAAATAAATAAATACATGTTTTTAAGGACTAAGAAGAAATAAGAGTTTAAACTTTATACTGTGGAAAGTGAGCCAGAAACTTAAAGCACTCTCTTTCTCACTCTATCTCTCTTTCTCTCTCTGTCTCTTTTCATTTGTGTGTATGTGTATAAATGGAAAGAACAGAGGAATGAAACTTAAAATAACTATAATGGCTGAGTTATAGAACTTGGACATTTGATAGTCTTTTTCCTTTATTCTTTTCTCTTAGTACAGTGACTGGCATATAGGAAATCCTAAATGAAATATTCTATCTACTATTATTTGTCTACGTTCAATAACCAAAGCCAAGAAAGGAGGAAATGGAGCAGAATATTTATGGCTCAGTAAGAATTGATTATGATTGAAATTTGAAGGGCCCATTTTGTTCAAAAGAAGATGAAGAGAGAATTTATTTAAGAATAGATTAGGATATGGGGCAGCTAGATGGCACAGTGAGTAAGAGCGCCAGGCCCGGAGTCAGGAAACCCGGGATCAGTTCCAGCCTCAGATACTTAACACCCCCCCCACACACACACACACACAAAAACTGGCTGTGTAACCTTGAGCTAGTTACTTAACCCCAATTGCTTAAAAAAAAATAGATTAGGATAAATGTTCTTGGAACATCCTGAGGTAACAAAAAACAGCAATAAGAAATTAGAATTAATTTGACTAAATTTCAAAATAATGTATTTCATTTATAGAGAAATTCAAACAGCAAAACTTCCTTTTAAAGACTATGAGCCTAATCACTGAGAGATTTTTACATACATGAACAAAAGACTAAAATGTCAATATAATCAATTTTAAAGAAAAGTTTACTGTTTCACAAGAGGGTAAACAATGCTCTATAAAGTTCTCTCATTTACGATTTATCTAATTCTGTGATTAATTTTAAACACTTGTGACTGAAGGTCTCTAGAATCCTACCATAAATCAGCTAAAATATAATCACAAATTAGCATCCTGGTGAGGTATGAGGCATATTTAGCAAAGAAGTAGAATACATACATGCATACAAACATACATACATACATACTTACGTGTATCTCAACCTGCATTGTACACATTCACAGAATCCATGTCTATCATGACATGCATCACGCAAGCACAAATCAATTGAAAAATTTCTAACACTAAATAAGAAATTATAAATCTCTAACACTCCCTGGAGGTAACAGATGCTCAAAGGTAGAGAATATACACCAAAGGGGTGTGTAGGGGAGAAGTCGGGGAATTGGTTTGTAAGGACTACATACCATCCATAAGCATAACAGAATCTCAGAGATGGAAGGAATTTGAATAGCAAAGGATCATCTAGTTCAACCCAAATTTGAACAAGAACAATATACCTCCAGCATCTTTAAGTCTTTGCTTAAAACCTCCAATGAAGGGGGTCTCATTTCCTCTCAAGACATCACAGGGAACTTTTAGTCAGGTCTAATTACCAGGGATTTTTTCCCTGACATCAAACCAAATTTTACCTCTTTACAACCTATACTGACAGGCTCCCAATGTTGATCTCTAGAGTCAAACAAAACCAGTCTAATCCCTAATAGGAGAGACATTACTTCAAATGATTGTTCTCCTCTGAAGGACAAATAAGCCCAATTCTTTCATCTTAAGTCACTTCATTATCCTGGTCTCCCTCCTCTGCATGCTCTTCAGCTTATCAATATCCTCACAGTATGGGTCCCGCCACTTAATCCAGATGTGTTCTGACTGGGACATAGACAGGAAAATTATGACCTTCCTTAGTAATTTTCTCCTACTCTATTCTACAGTCATAAGCTCTATTCTCAGTTGTCACTGGTAAACCATTAGGGAAGAAGACCCAATACTACCTGAAATATGAAACATATCATTATTGAGGCTGAATATATTTATAGGATTTTGAATAACTAAGAATTAAAAATAAATATTTTATTATATTTTATTTTTCCTTACTGACTTTAACTAGGTATGTTACAAGCATTTCATCATAGCATACGCTGTTGACTCCTTAAAAATAAATATTATGAGGTCAAGGTGTTACTTATTCTTATGCGATAAGACCACAGGTAACTGAATTGCCTCTTTCTCCTAAATATATTAGCTGGTATGTTTTCTTAGGACAAAACCATGTAAAATTTGCATCCACAAATCATCCTAACCATAGCAAATATCACCACCCAGTGTTTAATAACTATCAATGCAGACCAAATGCTTAGATTTCAAATAAAACATTCCTATCCAACCTCTCCCCAGGACCCTCCTCTATCCCACCAAAAAACAAGCAAGCAAAAAGAAATGACTATTTTCGAACACTACTGAAACCTGAGTTTTCTGGCTCAGAATACGGGTCAGTATGACCTCTATTCACTGGAGAAAAGAAAAAAGGATTCACTTTTAGGAGGTCAAATTTCACCATCAGAGAAGAACATGCCACATATTGCCAAATAATTCACTATCTATAGAAATAGGCTACCTGGCTTAGTCTTCTTTTTGTGTCACATACATTCCATAAATAACAGAGCCCAAATACCTGAGTCATTCTTTTTTTAAAAAAAAGTTTTAGGGAATCAAGCTTGCTTTTAACCTTCCTATTTTCTTTCTTGAATAAGTTTCCCCAAAGTTAGAAATTTCCCACATCATCAACAATCTTACCCATGGGAGACAGTGTCAAGATTGTGGGGGGCGGGGGGGGGCGGGGGAAGGGTTTGAATTTGGAAACAAATTGTTATTGTTTAGTCTTTTCAGTCATATCTCACTCTTTGTGATCCTATTTGGGGTTTTCTTGGTAAAAATGCTGTGGTGGTTTGCCATTTCCTTCTCTGGCTCATTTTATAGATGAGGAACTGAGGCAAACAGGGTTAAGTTACTTGCCCACATACAGTCATTAAGTGTCTGAGGCCAGATTAGAACTAAGATGAGTCTTACTGACTCCCAGACCTAGCACTCTATCCCCAAGCCATTTAGCTGCTTCCAATCACTCTTTACTGTTTTGTTATAGCTTGTACAACAATTTATTTAACCATTCTCCTAGTGCTATACATTTAGGTTGTTAAAGGGCTTCTCATTGGTATAATGTTGGATTATACTGTATATCAGGTTCCTTCCAGTTCGAAATGTAGGATCTTATATCCTTTGAAATATAATATTCACTTTGATTTTGTTTAAATAGAAGATAATAAATGGCCATTTGCCCTTTGTTCTTGAAGAGGACAAAGAAATAAGGGAGGTGATGCTATGATATGCAAGTGAATTGGATTTAAGTGAGAGAGGGCTGTGCAAAGTCACCACTTCACTTTCTCCTCAGGACTCATCTGGGACCAGTGGCCAGATATGGATCAGGATAACTGGAAATGGCCCAGGATGCAGTGGGGGACCTTGGCCTTTTCAAACTAAGGTCTTTAACAGGTCTCAGTTTGACTGAGGCAGTGCCCATTCAGTGTTTAGGGCTTAATAAAAAAAAAAAAATTAGGCAAAGAATGGCTTCTTTGGGAAAAAAAAAAAGATCTGGGTGGGAGGGGAAGACCCTCAAAGTTTTTGGCCAAAACAGAAACAATTATTATTCACATTCATTCTGAGCCAATCAAGGCCCAAACAGTGACCAAGTAGGGCAGCTCATAAGTAGAAGAGGAACCAGACGTTTGGAGTGTACCGAGGCTGGTATTTGTCAGAAGTAGAACAGCCAAAGTACAGAGGTAATGGTTCCAAGAAGAAAGGATAACAAAGAGTTACAATGGCTAATTACAGAGAAGAGATTAGAAAGGGAGTGAAGTAAAGTCAGAGGAGAAACAATGACCTGGGAAAATATTAAAGGGTAGAAGGATTAAAGAATAGGTTTCAGACAGAGAGAAATAGAATTATAGGAGATTACGATCAGGGTTTCTAAGTAAGAAAGTAGAACGCTTCTAGAAAATAGTGAGATATAATGTGTGACCATTCCTGTATATGATTGTAGTGCAATGAAAGAAAAGATCATGGAATATAAGGACAATAAAATATTAGGAGGAAAGGAAGTTATTGAGTGGTGCGCTGAACTTCTTGAAAGAGGAGAAAATTGATTTGGGCTCCAGTACAAGTTGATACCATGATTTGAATTGAGTGAAAAATTTTTATTGAATGAACTTCACTTGAGAAGAAACTGAGTGATGATGGTAAAGAGAGAGTCTGAAATTGGCAGTATGTAGCAAAGAGTAATCTACTATTATAAAATATGGCATTTTAAGAGAGATAACTTAATCCTATTATAATTCTTTTTTAATTAATTAAATCTATTAGCATTTCTCATAAATAAAACTAAATATGGCTTCCAAGTTAAACACAGAGTCAAAGTAAAATATTTTATTAATTACTTCATGTATATAGATGATATCAAATTTTATCTCCATCAGAAACATATGAAACAGCTCTTTGATCTCAAGGACTCTTTCTCTAATTATAGCATAATGTTATTTAGTTTTGATAAGTACAAAATCATTAACATATGCCAAAGAAAGATAGAGACTGAAGACTTTAAGCTTAAATATGAAGGATGCATAGAACCACTGGATAAAGAAGATTTCTCCAGATATCTTGGGCTCCTCCAGGTAACAATCATCAAACATGATGATCTCAAAAAGAAGTTGGTGGTTTAATGTTGAGACTTACTGGCATAATGAAACTAAAGTGAATGGGAAGAGAATATTTATAGCAATTTACACCTTTGCAACATTAATCTCACTGTATACTTTTTGAACTGAAAACAAATTACAGAGACTTGGAATTATCTTAACAAAAAAGTTCATTATTAATGAAACTCGGAGCCCATCACCTTAAAATAACTACAGAAAGATACCCAAATTGGAGGAAGAAGACTGATGGACATTCTTAGATAACATAATAAACATGCCAAATCCCAAACTTGTTTTGGGACAAGCAGATATAAATTGTCCTAGCAAAAATAAAGGCTGATAACAGGATTTGTAGAATGTAACTAAAAATCATTTATCTCTGAATAGAGCCTATGAAATGATTCAGATCTAAAAATGGAATCAAAAGGCCCTCCATGGGTAACCCTCACATGAACGCAGTCAAAACTATTTTAACAAAAAAGAAATTAAAAAAAAAACTGATTCTTGGGCATTTGTTTGTGGAAATAGAAGAGTTTTTGATGGAGATTCAAAATTGTGATATTTTCATGAGAAATTATAGTAGAGACAATTTTAAGAAGCAAGCCCAGATTTAATGATCAATAAAGATTACTAAAGGAAACTGCAAAACCCCACTGTATACTGTAAAAATTTGCATCTGGCAAATTCCTATAAAGACATGACCTATCAAATATGATTGCTTTAGAGTCATACCCAGAGTGCTTTCATTGAGCTTACAAATTAGCTTACCTAAAACTCATTCAACTACATAAAGCAAATATTTTATTCAGCTATCTATGGTTGGCAGAACATTTAAGAGAATAGTAGCAATGTGTCTTAATAACTTGTCTATGTGAATTATAATTAAAAAGCTGAGAATGAGACAATAAAAACACATTTATATAGCACTTTATGGTTTGAGAAGTGTTTTATGCTGGTTTTTAGCATTTTAATCCTTGCAACAAAATCCTCTGAAGTAGGTGCCCTTATTGACATTTTACAGATAAAGGAACTGAGATTCAAGAATGTAAGTAAATTGTTTTTGAACAGACATTGTTTACTTATCTATAGAAAGGCCCCACACCCTGGCTTTTCATATACTTTTTATGTGTTGTCTTCCTCCATTAGGTTATATGCTCATCAAAGACAGAGAATATCTTTCTTTTTGCTAGCATTTATATTCCCAGAATTTAGCATGGTGCATAGCACAGAATAAGTGTTTAATTATTGACTGCTGACTTTAACCTTTTTGATTAGGTAAACAAAAAAGGCATTAACAACAATACAGAAAAACCCAGTCTGTTTCTACCTGTGTTAACCTCATGGCAAAATCTTTTTTTTATTCTTTATAGTCATATTTGCACACCTAGTCCTTTCATCACTTCCTGGAGCTACATTTCTGAGCCATTCCCTTAAAAAAAATCAAAACTATTATTTCTATTAGAAGAGGGCTTTAAAATTTCACTCAGTATCAGAACTGGAGACAGAGCTATATCTGTATTTTGCACTGAATCTCAGAATTGGAAATGACCTTGTAGCCATCTAATTCTACTGATATCCTCAAGAGAATCCCTACTGCAACATATCTAACAAATTGTCCTCTAGGCCAGGGGTGGGGAACCTGCCGCCTTGAAGCCACATGTGGTCCTCTAGATCCTCAAGTGTGGTCTTTTGACTGAATTCAAGTTATTCTGTGAAGTTCAGATTCAGTCAAAGGGCCCTACTTAAGGACCTAGAGGGCCACAAGTGACTTCAAGGCCACAGGTTCCCCACCCACAATCTAGATTTTCCTCCTCCAGTGTGGAAGAACTGAACAACTCCTGCTACATCTCACTCTTTTAAATAATTTAATTTCTTAAGTTTTTCCTGATATCAGTTCTTAATTTATATGTTTTTAATTTGTGACTCTCAATACTGATTCTGCTCTGTTGGGTCAAATTGAACAAGTTAAATCCTCATCACATAATAGCCCTTCAAATGCCTGAATACAGCTATATGCCCCCAAAGCACACTTTGCCTTCTCCAAATTATACATTCCCAGTTCCCTCAACTATTCTCTATGTGGCAGTGAGATTAAGATTGTTCTTATATCTTATTTGTCCTGGACCTTCTCCAGGTTGCTGATGTCCTCCCTAATCTGCTACATCCAGATCTCAAGAGAATACTCTATATTTTCATTGGCCAGGACTATCAATTCATTATTAATAGACATTATTTGTCTCTTGGTGCATCCTTAGATCACATTAGCCTTTGTGTTGTTGTTGATTTCTATGGCATTCTGTTGAACCATATCAGAGATCAGAGTACACTAAAGCACCCAGATATTTTTTCAAATGAATTACTGTTTCTCCTTTATGTTTGTGAAGTCAATATGTTTGACTCAAGTATGACTTTAAATTTATCCCTATTATACTGAAATAAATGTTCTTACTGGTTAATAGATTTTAAAATCCTGACTCTTTCACTATGTTAACTCTCCCTCTCAGCTTTGTCCACTGTGCAATTTTGATAATCATGTGATCTATCTTTTTTTCACAAAGCACTAACTATACATATATATATATATATACACACACACACACACATATATATATATATATATATATATATATATATATATAAATACAGGTTGAAACACAGATAGCAGGGGCTTTCTATTGGTAATAGCCTGACACAGACCAATAATTAGCACATTTTGGATCTAATCATTCAACTAGTTAAAATCCTAATTGTATTATTATCTAGCCCACATTTCTCCATCTATTTTTACAAGAATAACACAAGAGACTTTAACAACTGCTTTGTTAAAATCTAGATTTATTATGTTTATAGCATACCCTTTGCATACCAGTTTAGTAGCTGTCAAAACAGAATTTCATTCTAGTCTGTCATTATTTATCCTTGATGCAAACATGCTTTATCACTGTGATCATTGTTTACTTTTCTAAATATTCATTAAATACTTCTTTAATAATACATTTTTTTTTCAGAACTCAATATCAAGGCCATATGCCATGTCTGTAGTTTTCAGTTTCTATTACTCTCCCTTTTGTGAAAAGCAGGAAAAATAGTTGTACTTTTGCAGTCCTTTGGTGCCTCATCTGACCTCCACAATCTTTTTAATGTCACAGTCAATGACTCTGAAGCTACTTCCACCATTTTTCGGGAATATTTTTCAAACACCCCCAGAAAGCATTTCAATAAGTCTTCGAACCCCACACACACATATATGGGGGGGGGAGGGTAAAACATTATCTGTCTTGCCAAGAGACACTTGAAAATGAGTTTAGAGAACAAAACTAATATCCAAAAACTTGGATATTTGACTCCTTTACAATCACAATACTTATATTAGGAAAGAGTTCTTAAATATGATATAGTTCAAATCCTTCAGTTTTCAAATGAGAAAACTAAGGCTTCACAGAGTAGAATTACTTGCCCAAAATAATACTAGTAAGGTCAAATTTCCAGGTCTGGTGACTCCAGATCTAGTGTTGTTTGGGGGGGCTTTTTTGGCTTTTTTTAGAGGTGCAAGGGATTTTCCATTATACTTTGATGCAGATAGATACTGCTGTAGATAGAATGCTGGATCTGGATTCAGGAACCTAAGTCCATAACTGGTCTTGAAAACATATTACTTATATGACCCTGGGGAAGTCACAACCTCTGTCTGTCTCACTTTTCAAATCTATAAAATAGGGATAATAATGGTACATATAACTTAGAGTTGTTGGAAAGATAAAATTGATAAAGCGCTTTGCCAGTCTTAAAGTTCCATATAAATGCTAGCTCTTCTGATGTCCTTTTCAAGGCTCAAACATTAAATTTCAACCACTTTACCCATTATTTCTTCTTCTTTCATGTTTTTCTGACAAAAATGTTAGCATGTGAACCATGATGGAAGAAAATAAATAAGGCCATTTTTTTGTATAAGCTCAAGCTGGCTGCTGACAAGGACCAGAAATATACATAAATTCTTGCTTCCTTTGTCATGGCAGTATAGGATTTTGAGCAGCAAAGGGACTTTAGCATCATTTACTCCAGCCTCCTCATTTTACAGATGAGAAATCTGAAGCCTAGAGAATTGTAATGTCTTACCCTGGTTGGTAGTGGTTGTAAATAGTAAAATCAGAATGTGGTCACAGGTCCTCAGACTCAAAATATCATTGCTTTTGACTATACCAATTTGACTACATACCAATTTAGAGTAAAAAAGATTGTGTGGAATTATCAAAGTATATCTGGGTGCTATCATGGCTTGGCCTAAAACATTAGACTCAAAAACAGAGATCCAAACTTATATGGCTTCTGTCTTGTCACTAGGTGTACAACTTCTGCAATACCACTTGATTTTTCTTTTATGTAAATGTAAAATAAATAGGACTAGATAATATTTACAGTTTCTTTGAACTTTAAAGTTTTATAATTTGGTCTTTGTTTTGGAGGTTCTTGGAAGGCTTAATTTCACAGTTCCTTCAAGGAGTGCTAATTCTGATTCTAGAGCTGTGACAAATCACAAAAGAAAACAGATTATCCTCCCAAGAAATAACAGGCAATAGACTTCTACTGAACCAATACTCTCATACTTCTCTACAGTACTGCCTTGGTCACAGATCTTTAGAGACTATTACTGAGAAGATCCATAAGGACATGGTCAAGAACAAATTGGAAAGCCTTCAACTACAAGCCTTGGTAGGATAGTGAGTCTATCAACTAAAGTTCAAGGCTATTTAGAGGATGATGTTATGTCTCACTTTGTTTTTCCCATAAAAACTTAGTAGCATTTCGATTTTTAGAACAATTTCAAAATACCATATCAGAAAGTTATCGTTCAGTCATTTCAGTCATACCTGACTCTTGAGCAAATCATTTGAGGTTTTCCTGGCAAAGATACTAGAGTGCTTCACCATTTTCTGCTCCAAATCAGTTTACAGATAAGGAAACTAAGGAGGCAAACAGGGTTAAGTGACTTGCCTAGGGTCACATAGCAAGTAAGTGTGTGAGGCTAGATTTTAATTAAGGAAGATTAGTCTTCCTGACTTCAGGTCTGACAATCTATCTACCGTACCACCTAACTGTCCATATTGGAAAGTACATTCTCATTGATGATTACAATGGTTTTTTAAAATTTGATTGGCATACCAAATCAGTGCTATGCTATAGGTAGTATGAGTTTTATTATCCTCAGATTACAAATGAGGAAAATGAGACTTGGAGCAGCAGAATAGCATAGAAAGTGTATTGTATATGGCACACACTTTAAAAATGCTTGCTGAATGATTGATTCAGAAAGACCCAGGTTCAAAACTCATTTTAAATTCTATCTTTCTTCTTTTTCTAGAAAAAGGTCACATGACCTCTCAAAGTCTGAGTTTCCTCATATGTAAAAGTGGACTTAATTATAGTATCAACATCTATTAGGGCTTTTAAGATCAAATAAAAAAGCAAAAAAGTAAGTAAAATAATTATGCAAATGAAATAGCTATAATTAATAGTTACATGTAATTATATAATTAATAGTATATGGTTATTAAGAAACTTTTGAAAAAGGAAAATTTTGACTTTGTTCCTAGAACTCCAGTGCTATATTCACTTTCCAGTTCATATGATGTGGTAAAGGATTTGTAATATGATAAAATAATTACAAGTATGTTAAATAATCTGTAATAATGAGGCTCCTGAATTTTTTGAGCCTATAAACCCATAGATACAAGAGTCCAGTCATTTTTTATTTGCCAACTAATATCACTCGTATTCAAGTAGTGGAAATTAAAGTATTGCCATCTGATCTAACTCTAAGTGACAGTTTAACCAGTTAATGGCAGAGGTTTCAGTAACAATGGAAGATCCCACAAATAGAGCATTTTAAAAAATTGGGCATTAAAGTCTTTTCCTATGTTTGCTGGGTATTCTTCTTGTCCATGTTGTCCCCATGAACTTCTGTCCCATTTACCCCAAGGTTTGGGAGTGTGGGGATTTTTTTCACCATCTCATGGGGCATGGGGCTAAACCCTGGGCCAAGCTGCATTTTTTCTTAACATGATTAAACTAAATGGCACCTCTACACATACTCCTCACTCATTTGAATTTCCTCCAGGCATCAGAGTTCCTAGTTAAGATTCTAGCCATGCATGACCCTTTTCTTGCATCTTTCCTTTTCTGATTCAACAGAAAGTGGCAGTGGTCTGAGGATACAGGGCATCTTCTGCTCTTCTTCATAACCCAGAATAACACCTGACATTAGGTAGTTTTCCAACTGCTACTTAGCATCTTGCTTTCCACTTCATAAGTACTTGATAGGAATGGAACCAGGCTCAGTGAAGATCCAGGCAATCCCAAAGGGGATACTACTACACAATATTTGATCATTCTTCTGCACAGCTTCCAAATTAATATTTCTAAAGAATTGTTTAACTATGTCACTTCATTACTTGAGAAACTATGGTGATTGATCCCCTTTTGATTCAATGATACACTGCAAATTCTTCTGGCATATAAAGCCTTTCAGTCTGGTCTTGACCTACTTTTCAAGACTTGTTCCCTTCATATGTACTGCATTACAACCACACTAACAAATTTGATATTTTCTTTATAATATATTCTACTTCCTATCTCTTTATCTTTGCAGAGAATTTCCCTTATGTCTGTATTCTCATATATGTGGCTCATAGAATCCCTAGATTTCATCAAAGCTGAGGCAGAGGTTTGCCTCCTACATAATACCTATTCTGATTACTGACCCCAGTTGATAGCGCCTTCTACTCTCAGGGAAAAAACCCAACACTGTATTTGTTTATATGTATGTTTTATTTACCTTCAATAGGATGCAATCCTTTTGAGGGCAAAGACTCTTTCCTTTTGGTCTCTGTATATTCAATACCTAATATAGAGTCTGACACATAGAAGGTACCTAATAAATATTCTGAAAGAATGAATGGCTCTAGTAGCAAATTGGGATTATTTTGTATAACAATCTTACAAAACTGCTATTCACTCTCACAGACTAAATCTTTTTTTCTTTAATACCTAGTAATCTTTTGAAAATTAAACTGAACAGTAGGTTCATTTAAGCAAAGTCAAACAAAAGACAATAGAAGTGTGCCAAAAATTCAAAAGTAATGTCAGACTTCAACCTAGGTCTTTGAAAAGTTAACAATAAAAAGAGATTCTTTTAAAAAATGTTCATCCACTTTGATGAAGGATAAAAAAATGAAGACAGAATAAACCATTAGTTTGAGAAGTTTTCTTTGATTAACTGAAGGATTATTTTTAAAGAAAGCTGATGAGAGAATTACAGAATTGAATTTAAAAAAAAAACACAAAAAAATACCAGAACTCAGAAAGAAAAATAGAAAATAAAAGGAATAAGGATAAGCTGAGAAATTAATAAGCACAGCTATAAAAGAAAAAAATAAAGTTGCTTAGAGACAATACTTAATTAGAAATTTGGAAAAATATTTTGAGAAATCTTTAGAAAAACTATAAACTTCACCATCCTATTGCACTCAATGGCTAATAGAATAAGAATTTTTCCTACTTCAATTATGTCCTAGTTTTCAAGAGTAAAGAAAGATATATTTAATTTGACACTAGAAAATAAATTGTGATCAATAAAATATGACAAACAAAAGGAAAAAAAATATCCTTAGTACTTTGGCACTCAAAGATTCCAAAGATGTATTTGTTCATTCATTCATTATTTCATTCAATCAATCAATAAGAAAGTAGTAAGCTCATTCAGCTATCCCAGAAGGGAGATTTTCTTTGCTTTTTTTTCATAAAAAAAGAAAAGAATCTATGCCATTTTATTAAGGGGCTATGGCGACAAGAAAAATAACAATTACTATACTGACCTCTGGGCAAGACTGAATAGCAAACAAGAAGACTTGTATAAAATTTTATAAAACTGCCTTCTTATCAATCTTCCTCTCATTAAATAAAAACTAACATATAAGGTAATTTATATTGCCCTACAGCTGGAAAGTTCCAAATAACAGGTTCAACAAGAAAAGGAGAAGGTATATTCCAGATTCATACTTTTCAAGAAAACAGGTTCCCTAAAGCCAAGTTCAGGGACTCTCAAGAGGATGCTGCCTCAAGTATTTCCATTATTTGCATGTTAAGGGATAGCAGTTATGCAAGTAATCTGGAAGCCAGACAGATGGGAAATACACGAACCACTCCCGGAACCTGGAAGAGATATATAGGAGATGAAGACATGCTCCATGTAATTCCTTACTCGGTTTTATTAGCAAAAAAATAAAGAGAATGGCATAGTCGTTAACATTTCTTAAATTAAGAAACTTTCAAATTGGGAAATATCAGAGGCAACTAGTGCTACATCTAAAGTCAAGGAGATCTGAGTTCAAATGTGACCTCAGACACTTAACTAGTTATGTGATTCTGGGCAAATCACTTGATCTTTGTTGATCTCCCTTTTCTCATCTGTGAAATGGAGATGACAATTGCTTCTGCCTCCCAGGGTGGTTGTAAGGATAAGATGAAACAATATATATAAAGTGTATTGAAAACTTTGAAGAACTACGCAAATTATAACTACTCTCATCATCATCAATTAAATAAAAGCTCAGATTCTTACTATCTTTAAAATGTTGCTATGGTTGTCTCTTGCACTAACTGTCTGACATTATTCAAGTCACAGCCCTTCTCTGTAACTAGGTTTCCACCTCCACAACCTAAGAGGACTGTACTCTTTAATCTCAAAGCTCCTTTCCAGTTCTAACCTTCTAAAATTCTATATTAAAGAGTAATTCTAATGGATCTCAAATCTCCTAGCATAGAGCTATGTTTTTTAATGTTGAAGAAGACGTATTAAGATTAAAAAGGTAATATCACTTAGAATGCTAAATTACCCTTAGGGATATAGGTATTTATTTCCTAAAAACTAAACATGACAAGGTTTAGTGCAGGAGTGGGGAACCTGTTTCTTCAAGGCCACAGGTCTTCTAAATTCTCAAGTGCAGCCCTTTGATTAAATTCAAACTTCACAGAACAAATACCCTTAATAAAAGGATTCATTCTGTAAAACTTGGACTTAGCCAAAAGGCTGCCCCCAAGGACCTAGAAGGCCACATGTGACTTAGAGGCTGCAGGTTCCCTACCTTTGTTTCAGAGTAACACTACTGAAGTGAGAAATGAAGGGCTGGCACATTCCAGACTTGCCAGCGCTATCCAGGGAATCAATCAGCATAGTATAAGTTTGTACTAGGTCAAAAAAGTGGAACCTGAAATAATTATTTAGATCAGATCATAAGGTTGTATGCATGGCAACAACAAAACCAAACTCCTAAGTGAAGAGATAAGGGAAGGGCTAAAATTTGGTGACATATTACAAAATCTCAAATGAATTGTCTTTATTTTTATTTTTAACACAGAAAAAAGAATCTGGGAAGAATATCTTCTGGGAGCAATAGAAGAACAATTTTAGCAGCCAGGGGAAATCAGAATACTATAGAATCAAAGAAAATATACAAATTTATTTACATCCCCGTTTCTATCTTGTAGAAATTTCTTTTAAAGAAAATGCCATCTTATCTACTCCTGTCCTATCAACATAGTGCCTGGAGAGCAGAGATTACCAACTTTCATAATTTTTCTCTTCGTCAGAATGCCGGATGGTGCTAACTGTATTTAAATAAATATCTAAGGCTTTTTGAAATTCATCAAATGAAATGATATTCTTTTATTTCTATATAATAGAAATATTTCTTTCTATAAAGACTTTCTATAAAGTAGTTGCGGAGTATGTTAGATTGGGTATAAAAAGGACTAATGTATTTTAAAACTGCCTCTTAATCTTGATTGACCTTCTTTTTTTGAACCATGCATGTAAGCACTTGCTAAGGTTACTTCAGTCTCTTAATATGTTCATATATACTAGTTCTCTTTTTATGGTTTTCTTTTATAACCAAAAGTGACACAGTCTTTTAATAACTTCTCCTTTAAACCACTGATGCCTTTATAAATAGTTGTGTTCCTTTAGTGAAACTGATAACTTAAAAATCATAAATTTTGGGTAATGTACTTCTGGGTATTTCATGGTATTTTTATCCCTTAGTCTTAGTCTACTTCTATCCAGCAGACAGTGACAGAGTGCTAGGCCTGGAATCAAGGAAGAGTCATCTTCCTGAGTTCAAACCTGCCCTCAGATTCTAACTAGCTGTATGACCCTAGACAAATCAGTTAATCCTATTTACCTCAGTTATCTCATCTGCAAAATGAGCTGGAGAAGGAAATGGCAAACCACTCCAGTATCTTTGCCATGAAAACCCCAAATGAGGTCAAAAGAGTTGGACACAACTCAAAAGAATTGAACAACAATATTTGTTGGATACAACACGTGTTGGATATGTGTTATTTTTCAGTTGTTTTCTCTTTGAATTAGCTACAATTATTTTTTTTAAGAGCGATAGCCATTTTACTCTTTCTATTTGGTTCTTAGCCAATTTTGATATCTATCTGAAATACTTGGCCAATATGCTTGGATTGGATCATTGAACTGTTCAACTATAACATGGGGAGAGCATTTTATTTAACTGAAGAGTCTCTGGATTATTTTAGAATTTGATACAATTAGTAAAATATCTTATGCAAACAATCATCTGTAGCACCTCACCATATGGATTCTGTACATTAGAAAATTCAAGACAGTGCTGAACTTTTTTGACAAAAATGTCTCCCAATTTTTACGCCTGTTTGATATTGATTATCAGAGGATCACTGAACAAAATTATTTCTTTAGATACATTGATTAAGGAATCTCTCATTTAGCAAAAGCAATGTAGGATTGCATTTTCAATCCATCAAATTAAGTGCTATTTTGTGATGAAAAATAATAAACATTTTTAACTTCCAAAGTAATTGTGTAACTATGGAGATGGGCTCTGGTACAGAAAAATCATCAGTGAAACTCATCTGGTTCCTTCATATATTTTCATCAAGGCCATTCTTTGAGATTATTCTCATAAAATGTTTTTGTAAATATGGGAACAAAGACATATAGATTTATGCTTAGAGATAGCTTTCCAGTCTTTAGTTATTTATTTCTGGTAATAAGATCATCCTAAATATACTGATTCTTTTAAATTTTTTTCCTTCTTTGTAATATCTTGAAAATTGATGCCTGAATGATTTTTAAAATTATATTGCCTCGAACATTAATTTTATTCATACACATTTGGTCAGGTTCAGTTGTTTTAGACTTTACTTTCTCAGGTGCTATTTACATTTACTTAAATAGTCCATTGGATTTTTAAAACTTAGAAGTCAAATGCAGTATTTCTACTTATCAATTATGATAAAAATTTATTAAATACATATTTATAGATCTGTTCCATTTCATGTCAATTAATTTTCTTCATCCACTATCCTCTATAAATACTCTTAAAATTATCTGGTTCAATTAGTCTCATAATAATCTTTTCATAGGATTCCCTCTTTGCCCAAACCATTTTTTTTTTTGCTTTGGAGAATTACTTTTTTCTCCTTAGTCTTCTTCAGATGAGCTCAGATTAATAAACAAGTATAGCTTTAAATTGTCATACTTCCCCATTTGGCAAGGAGTATAAAAGTTTGCTTAATAAGGCCATTCCTGTCATACTTATTTCTATAAGAGTCTTACATCAGTTCAACTTTTTTGATAAATGGTAGTAATCAGCATTTTATCCATTTCCAGTTTTTCAAGATCAGGTTTCAAGGTTAAGATTTCATCTTTTTTTTAAAGGTTGGGCTAGAGCTGTTGTAACTGCATGAACTCTCTTTTAACCCTTATTTCTGCTTTTAATTTGGCATTCAATTTGACCTTAGTTTTAGCCAGTTGATGATTTTACAGAAAATAGAGCATTCTGAAATAACATTTCTGTCAGTGTAAGGCATGGGGTTTAATACATTCTCACCTCAATTAAAATACATGAGTAGGTTTTGAAAATAAACAATGCCCTGTCTATACTCTGTGATCTCTTTATCAGGTATCAACTTCTTATTAAGTCAAGAAGGTAACAGCTTGATTGTTGGTTCAAACAATTTAACCATACCCTCTGAGAATTTTAAATAATGGAGTAATGTTAGCACTTATTCAGTAAAAGGGTAGGCCAGTCCAGTAGTTGAATATTTTAGTTAGGAACCTGAGCAGAAATCCCTTTTCTTTTCATGTTGGTTTTTTTTTTTTTTTGAGACGCAGCTTCTTTGTTTCCTCTCTATCCCATCCATTTACTATGTCACTATAAAGGGTGGATCTGTAGGAGACAAAGCATCAAGCTGAGTACAGAGACATATACTAAGGGCAAATAGGCATTCATCCAAAACACACACACACACACACACACACACACACACACACACAATCTCTTTGAGCAGAGAAAAATATACTGCAGTCCTCAAAAAAGGATGCAGCTTCAAGGTGTGTGAACCTTAACACAAAAGACGAAAACTACCAATGGATGCAACAAAGAACTTTCAGTAACCAGGAGTTAAATTTACCCTATGGTCTTTTCTGTTCTTTGTAACTCACTACCCTCATATTCTAAACTCATTCTTGACATGGACTCTGTATCCAAAGGATAGAGTGTTCCAGGCTTTGGGGAACATATTTTGTACCAACTTCTTACAATGCTACTTTGATAAATATTCTTAAAAGCCGATGTTTTATGATTGTTTGATAATATGAAATGCATCAGTAGGGACTATGGAAGGAAGGAAGGAAAGAAGGAAGGAAGGAAGGAAGGAAGGAAGGAAGGAAGGAAGGAAGGAAGGAAGGAAGGAAGGAAGGAAGGAAGGAAGGAAAAGATTTATTAAGTAGCTGGTATGTACCATGCACTTTGCTAAGAACTGTCAAATAGCTCATTTGACCTTGGTAGGTAGGTGCTATATTATCCCCATTTTATAGATGAGAAAATGCAGTAGAAGTTAAGCAATTTTCTAATGTTATTCCATTTTTAAAGTATTTCAGGCTGGATTGGAACTAATGACTTTTTTAAAAATTAAATTACTTATTTTTAGTTTTCAACAATTACTTCCATGAGTTTTACATTTTCTTCCCCTCCTACCCAAGATGGCTTGAAATCTGTTATGGGCTCTACACATACATTCCTATTAAACACATTTTCATATTAGTTATGTTGCATAGAAGAATTATAATGAATAGGAAAAACCATGAGAAAGAAAAAAGAAATAACAGAAAATAGTCTGCTTCATTCTGCATTCTGACTCCATAGTTCTTTCTCTGAATGTGACTAGCATTTTTCATCATTTGTTCTGTGGAATTGTTTTAGGTCGTTGCATTGCTGAGAAGGGCTAAGTCTATCAAAATCAGTCCTCCCACATTGTGGTTGTTATTGTGTACAATGTGCTCCAGGTTCTGCTCCCTTCACTCAGCATCAGTTCATATATGTCTTTCCAGGTTTCTCTGAAGTTCACCTGCTCCTCATTTCTTATAGCACAATAGTATTCCATTACATTCATATACCACCACTTGTTAAGCCATTCCCCAACTGATGGGCATCCCCTCAATTTCTAGTTCTTGGACACCACAAAAAGAGCTGCTATGAATATTTTTGTACTGTATGGGTCTTTTTCCCATTTAAAAAATTTATTTTTATTTATATTTAAAAAACTTTTTAAATGTATTTACTTATTTACTTTTAGTTTACAACATTCAGTTCCACAAGCTTCTGAGTTCCAAATTTTCTCCCACTTCCTCTTCTCCCCCTCTGTCTCCCATGGCATCATGAAATCCAATATAGGTTCTACAAATATCTTCATATTAAACATTAGTAAAATTGTAAAGAAGGATTATAACCAATGGAATGAATGAGAAAGAATGAACAAAACAAAACAAAAAAGAGAGAGAGCAAGTACTTTGCTTCAATCTGCATTCAGACTCTTTAGTTATTTCTCTGAATGTGGATAGCCTTTTCCATCATGAGTTCTTTGGAGTTGTCTTATAAACTTGCATTGCTGAGATGAGCTCAGTCTATCCAAGTCAGTCATTACAGATGCCATATGTCTATAATTGTGTACAATGTTTTCCGAGTTCATCTCCTCTCACTTAGCATCAGTTTATATATGTCTCTCCAGGTTATTATGGAGTCCATCTGCTCCTCATTTCTTATAGCACAATAGTATTCCATTACATATACCATGACTTGTTTAGCCATTCCCCAATTGATGGGCATTTCCTTGATTTCTAATTCTTTGCCGCCACAAAAAGAGCTGCCATAAATATTTTTGTACATACAGGTCCTTTTCCCACTTGTATAATTTCTTTGGGATACAGCCCTAGAAGTGGTATTGCTAGGTCAAAAGGTATGCACATTTTTATAGGCCTTTGGGCATAGTTCCAAATTGTTCTCCAGAATGACTGGATCAGCTCACAGCTCCACCAATAATGAATTAGTGTTCCAACATTCTCACATCCTTCATCTTTCTGTTTTGCTATGTTAACCAATCTGTTTGGTGTGATGTGGTACCTCAGAGTTATTTTGATCTGCATCTCTCTCTAATCAATAGTGATTTAGAGCATTTTTTCATATGACTCTAGACAGCTTTAATTTCTTCCTCTGAAAACTTCCTGTTCAAACCCTTTGACCATTTATCAGTTGGGGAATGACTTTAAGGACTTCTTGATCCCAGGTCTAGGATTGTATCCACTTTGCTATGAGAGTAGTAAAAACACCCACCTCAGGGCTCACTATACTGTTTCTGAATTTAGTCAAGACACCCAATTAGTTTGGCCAAGTTCATCTCAGAACTACTGAGCTCAAACAATCCACCAGTTTTTGCCTGCCTTCTAGCAGGGTTTAAAGGCATATATGAACCTATGCCAATAGAAGACATTATTTAATTTCTGTATCTCCAAGTGAACCACTTCAGTCCACAAGCATTAATTAAGCATTTACTATATGCCAGCCACTATGCTAAGTTGTAAGAATAAAAATACAAGCAAGAGAAAGACAGTCTCTAACCTCAAGAAGCCTTTATACCAAGGGAAAAGATTAATACACAAAAGGAAGCTGAAAGGAGGCAGGGGAAGAAGAGATGCCTATCATGGGAGAATGATGGAGAGGTCCAGAGTCATGTGAAATATGAAAGAAAAATCCGATAGCTGACCTGAGAACCTTTTTGAAATGGAGGATCTAGGATGTGTCCTCCATCTGCTAATTAGGGAGGGACTCTGGAAAAAATAGGTTTTTAATATTTGTTAAGTATAATTAACTATATGAATGCATTTTATTTAATAAGAAAAACCATCATTTAAAAGATACATCACATTTCCTAATTCATTGTCTTTACTCTCTTTATTCATGGTAGCAAGTGCCTGCAACTGATGAGAAGTTCCTAAATCTTTTACAGGAGAAAAATTAAAAGAGATTAAATATTAAATGTTGGTGACAACTTTACATATCCTAATATTTCTTGAAGCATAACAAAATATATTATTGGAACCTTTATAAGTATCCCATACAATGTAATGTAAGGCCAAACAGTGTAAAAAACTTAAAATACTGTTCTAGAAGTCTGGAAATTACGGGAGACTTTCAACAGTTCTGAAACACTTAAAATAGCTAAATAACAGGAAAAGTATTGTTCATTCTTGTCCATAAATATCATATCAACAAGAAGATGACTGATGGAAAGTGAGGCAAGTAGAAAGAAAGAAGTAATGAAGTAGGGATATGAATCCTTCAGAGATAACCATATGGTATGCTTTCGATTTGAAAAATATATCCAGAGTACGTTTTGATTTTCTCTGTTTATAGGGCAAATACAAATTAGTTTTCTTTGAAAAAGGGGGAGAAAGATGTTATCTTTGTTAGAGTAAAACCAATTTCAAATTATGGTGATGATGTAGATTTCTATAGCACAATTTGAAAAATAATGTGTTTGGCTCATATTAGAATAGGTAGTTGGAAAGACAATCACACAATTACTTTGATAGGAAAGTCATACTCTCTGTTAAAATATACAAATTTTTAAAAATGTTTTGCAATATAGAAAGACTAGAGTAAGCCCAGTGCCTTGCACGTTGTAAGAGCTTGACAAATGTTTGTCTCCTGACTGACAATTTACTGACTTTTTTTTTAAAGGATACTTTGTGTTCTTTATTGGATCTTTTTAAAAGTCTTTATAATTCACTTATCAATAGCAGAAATAAATTTGTGAGCACCAGCCTAGGGACACATATGACATTATTGTGGGTCAGAGTCTCAGGCAACTCTAATGAAGAGACCTGATCTCCAGAAAGGGGCAGTCACTAGACGGAGGAATTACAAAGACAAACAAGACAGCCTTTGTGAGCACGTGAAGGGGGTTCTTAATAGTCTGCCTGCTCATAATGGGCCAGGAGAGCAAGCTTCACTCAGCCTGACCAGGCCATTTAGGGCTAGTTTCTGGATAAAAATCTTTAATTATCAAAGTGGCTACAAATGAAAAAAATGCCACCAGAGTCACCACTATTCTCAAGGCTTTGAACCAGTTAGGATAATGGGGAAGGAGAAAGACTTCATTGTGTAATGACACCCCAAAGCCCATGACCACCATGATGATGGCTTCAGTGAGTCCCTCAGAAATAAGGAAGGCATACCAGGAAAACAGCAGTGGGGCCCCACCACAGGCTAGATTCATGATGTCTGGCTTGGCTGGACTGTCTGCTGGCAGAGTAAAGCCCCACCTGACCCCTCCCAGGAAAGACACTAAGCTGGCTCCATAGGCCATCTGAGTAAACGCCAGTACAGGTACATAGGCCAGGGGTGGGGCCACAAAGGGGACCACTCCAGTCAAAGACACATAGAGGGCTGGCTTTGGGGTGTCCAGCAGGTAGGATAGAGTGGGCAGAGGCCTGGTGGGGACCAAGGCGCCTTCTTCTTGAAGTGTTGGGAGGCTGTGTGATAGTCTTTAGCCCCATGCTTGGACCCTGTACTGGACGCGGGAAGCCAAGGTCTCAGAAAGAAAGGGGGGACACACGGGGTTCCTGCCTTCTGCCTCCCAGAAACCTGGGCCACAGGCAGAGAAGCGCTAAGGATCTGGGAAGGCTCCCGACAGCAAGCACGGAGGAGGCGGAGCATGGCGTTGGCCGATGTCAGTGAGCGCAGAGAGCAATTTACTAGCTTCTTTATGAGATGTCAACATACTATGGACACAACAATAAGCAGTTTCTTTAGCTTTTGTATCAGAAGTTAATGATTCTGTATACTATCAGCTGGCTTTCCCAGCTTCTTGAATAACTGAGGAAAGGAAATCATAAATTCCTCTAGGGCTAAAAATAGTAAGTTGTAAAGTGATATTTTATAGGGACTGATCATTTTACATCACTTGTACCAAGACAGTGTTCATTCTAGGCAAATGTCATTGTGCTCTTAGTAAAGGACACAAGAAAGCATGGAACATGTTAGAGTCAATGATTCTTTTCAAAAGAATCTATATTATTCAAAAGTGTAAATTAGATCAGAACATGGCACTGTTTTAAAATAACTTAGGATTTGGAGTTAATGTAGGATATCAAAAGTGAAAGGAAGAAATAAATGAGAAACAACTAATCATGCCTAGAAGAATAATTAAGACAAGATGTGGGTGGTGTGATTTTCAAAGCCCTGTGAGGACTTGACAATACATTATGTTTGTTATGCTTAATTATTAGATAGAACCACAGACCATAGAAAAATTCAATGAATCAAAGTAATAAATATCCTCTATTTCTTTAGCATTCAAATACAGACAATGTTGATATTAACTTTAAATCAGTAAACACTAGTTTTCAGACTAGTTGAACACTCTCCTGGAGAGCTTTTATTTGATTCTGTTTTTCTAACAGGGACAATGAAATGGTGACACCAAGTTTAAAAAAAATACTAAAACAAGATGAATGCTCTACTTTAAAAGAGCTTAAAACATGACCTTTTCTACTGATCACAGTTTAAAAATAAATTGATCAACCCAACATGATGTAAAGGAATTCATCCCCTGTGGTTTTGTTCCCTCTGTGTGACTACTCCAATAGACTAAAAACAATTTGGCAGTCTGGCCTAGACATGGGGATATCTTTTAAAATATTGATTATGCATCCCTGATGTCCTAGGTTTTCTTATTCTTTTCTCTGTACACTTAAAAAAATACTTTTGCTACTAAGATTGCCTATGCTGTTTCAAGTTTAAAAGAGTATCTTCTTATATGTAAATAAAACAAATACAACTGGAATAAAACTGCTCACTAAAAATCTACTAAAGGGGAAAATCATATCTTCCTGTGTTTTCTTTCCTCTCCTCTTTGCATCCCCTTCTGCCATGAAGATCACTGTCTCCAACAAGGAAATTGCAATCTCTCTATCATGCCTCCATCCTGGTCTCCTTTTTCCATTGGTGAATTCTTTCTGGAGCCCATTTTAGAAACAAGCCTGGGTAGTTTATCTTTCATTCACTCAGTCCTACTGTCTTTTTGAACATCACCCTCTTCCTGCTCTCTTTAGCATCTTCTCTTCTCCCAGTAAAATGCAAGCTCCTGTAGGACAAGGACCGTCTTTCTTTTGCTTGTATTTGTACACCCAGCGCTTAGCATAGTGTCTGGCATGTAGTAAACGCTTAATACATGCTAGGTGTCTACGTGCTTGCCTGCATGTGATTGTTATAGCCACACAATTCTATGCTATAAATTATTTGTATGTCCTTGCTGTGAAGAATACATTTTGAGAAAATTACTTAGAAATTTTCTATTTACTGTTGTTATGTTCAGTTATTCAGTCATATCCTATTCTTTGTGACTCCATGGACCACAGAACACCATAGAAGGCCCCTTTCTTCTCCACTATCTCTCAAAGTCTGTCCAAGTTCATGTTCATTCTTTCCATGATATTATCTATCCATCTCACCCTCTACCACTCCCCTTTCCTTTCCTTTTCAATCTTTCTAAATGTCATGTTCTTTTCCAATAAGTTCCATCTCCTCATTAGTCTATTATGTTAATATGATACACTATCTGGAGTTTCTACAAAAAAAAAACCTGTCTGGTATTTGGATTGTTACTTCCTATATGTGTCTCCTTGAACAAGTCACAACTTATTTGAGCATCAATTTCCTTATCAGTAAAACAGGAGGTTGTAATAGATAGCCTCCAAGGTTTCTTCTAAATATAAACTGATGCTATATGATCTATTACCACTTTAGATTGTAAATGGTTAGATTTAGATAGTGAAATTTGCTTTTGAATATTCCCTTTGAAATTTATTGTGTCACTTTTAGAGCCTTTGTTTCCTCATCTCTAAAATGGAATTTTTTTTAATACAATACACCTAATAAGACCATAGTGAGTAAAATACTTTGTAACCTTCAAGGTACTATAGAAATCAGAACATTTATTATTGTAATGTTGGTTGGAAGATCCAAGAGACAACAGAACAATAAGTATCCAGGTCTTTAGTCATTGGTCAAAGATTGTTAATATTTCCCATTTTTCAAATAGTCAAATATAAAGAGATCTATTTGAATAAGTATTAGGCAAAAGATAGTTTTTTCTCTATCTCACTCTTAGATTTCTTTAGCATTTTAATTTGCCATTTGATACTTTTAGTCCCTAGGCACTTCATGTCCTAATCAGTCCCTTTGGTGTCTACAAACCCAAATCCACCCTGCCTGCTTTCTCTAGATATATCTGTTTACATTCATCATCATTGCTTCTTTAGTATGATGTTCTATTCTAATACAGTCATTCTGAAAAGGAAATGATGGACTAATATATTTATGAAGAGGTTAACAGTCTGAATGCATGATCTTTCCAATATGATATGGAAATCTTATAGGGAGTATTGATTCAACCCAAATGAATGACTCCCAGTGGTAGAGTTTCAGCCATTGTGGACAAAGCTATGGATTTGACTAGGGATTTTTCTACCTGGAGTAAGGAGAAGGAATGTGACACAGCTTGAAGTAAGGCCACAATGAATAAAGAAACATGCTTCACAATGGTGCTGGACAAATTTCATTACTGCAAAGTAAAGTTATGATCATTCCATACTGGTTATCACTCCGGATGTTAGTCTATGATAAAGGAGACATTTTTTGAGTAGAGGTGGGGTGAAAATGTAGTAAATTTGCCAAATTACAGCACACAGGTAGATACAAATTCATTCTTTGCATATGGTAACTTCTACCATCAAAACTATGCAAATGATGAGGTATAGGTTCTGGGAACCCCCTTGAACTCTAATTGGATTTTCCAATTTGATGAAGCATTTGCCTGAGGCCATAGGCCTTTCATTATGGCTCTGCTCAAATCTTTAGCCCTCTTTTGTCCAGCAACTTCCCACTCTTCATCACTCATTTACTGGAGTCTGAGCTCACTGACTCCTCCTGAAGACCCTCCCCAAGCTCCTCCTCTAGACCACCCCTAGATTCCTCCCACAATCTTTCTGTATATGGGACCCCATCTTGCCTCCCTGTGTGACAGAGCCATAGAATTTTCCAATACAAGCCTTACAGATACCAAGGCTCCTTAAGAGTCGGCCCAATATGGCAACCTTTTAATAAACTTTGCTTTTCTTTGGCTGAGGGAAGGCTTGAGTTGAATTCATTCAGCAGGACCCAGCGTGTTGGTGCTTTGGGGTCTCCAGCACCCATAGCCTAAACATCATCATTTTATGATTACCCTCTTCACATAATATATGAAATACTTATGGATATACAAAAATAAACTTTCCCCCCCATAGGAAATATATAATATACATAAACATATTGTAAAACATTTATGTTAGTGAAAATTTAGTACTTTTAATAATCTCACATGTGGCTTTAAAAGTATATGTCAAACTGAAATTTTGAGTTTTTCCTCAAAACCAAGATTTTAAAATTACCTCCTAATGGACAATAAGGAAAAATTTGTATTAACTGATAAAAAAGTGAAATCAGCAGAACCAGGAGAACAATTTTTACGATGAAAACAATATTATAAAGGCAAACAAATTTAAAAGCCCTAGCAAATTTTCATTAGTATAATGACCAACCACAGTTACAGAGGAGTAACAATAAAACATGATCTCCAATTCCTTATATAGAGTTGAAAATCTTACAGCACAGAATGGGATGGGACTTATTTTTACATGATCAATGAATTTTTGTGTTTTTTTTTGTTTGTTTTCTTTACTATACATGTTTGTAAATGGAGTTTTATTTTTCTTTCTCTTTCAACTGGGTGGGGTGGGAGGAAAAGAAAGTTTTTTGCTGATTGAAAAAAAATTTTTTTAATGTCAAAAGACTTGGAACCCACAGGTATCCAAGAGTTAATGTGATACACTCAACTCTGTAGATGAGGTGTTAATTCTCAAAATAGTCTGATCCTTTACTTTTTGGAAGTGATGAACTTTGTAATAGTCTTTAGATCTCTTCTTGCCAAAAAAATGAAAAATTTCAGCTGATAAGACATTCATCCTATCTTCTGAATCCCTGGTATATTTCTATGCCTGACAACAGGAATTTGTTATAAGGAAAATTAATTTTAATACTGTGTCATTTGATTATTAATATGAATTTGTAATATTCCCTTCTGTTTTAAAATCCCCACTCTTAAATTTGGTTAACATAAGGGAAAAAAACCACTTCTAGGAACTAACTGAGGAATGTGATCATATTCTAGCCCCTCCCATGACCAGGTCTATTTACCCCATCAAAAAAAGCTATCTAGCTCAAGCTACTTAGAAATGACTTTTGTATCCTTGGTTTCTAATCAAAGTTGGGACAATGTAGCTCACAGAGAAGAAACTTGGCCAGCAGGGTCTGGATGCCAATGGCTTCCTTGTTCAGATTGCCAGATGCTGCTGAATCTATGACCTGTCCATACGCTCAGGCAAAGGAGTTGAAAACTCTTAGTCCACCTCCTCATTAAGCACCTACCAATTAAGGTTGCCATTCTCTTGTCAGGAAAGGTCCCTGTCAGAAGGAAAACTCCTGTTTTAAAGTGGCTTGGAGACTCCCTTTTCATCTTTGATCACCTAAATCACAGACCATGAATTTACTGATTATTGAGCAGTCTAATTATTAAACTGATTTTTAATACCCAGAAATGTATCTCATAATTTTATTCATCAACTGCACAAAGAAAAGAAGGACTATACTTCTAAGATCTATATATTTTGGTTGATTATTCTCAAATTTGTATAGGGATTCATGCAAACTACATAGCAATCATACCATGCAGTAACTCACAAAGACTAATTTTGAGAACTAATTCAAACTCTAGTCAGCTAGCCTGGGTAAACAAAACAGTTTCTATGAACTCACTTAGACATCACCTGTAATGAATAGGCAATGAGCATACTGGATAGAAACTGCATTGAAATGTAAAGGAAAAGGTAGAATTGAAGAGCTGTAGTATTATGTGACTTACTTATAAAGAAGATCATGAGGCCCATAAATTATTTACTCTAGAAAAGTTATTTACTTTTACTTAATAAAATAACTTAACTGTCAGCAAAGCTAAATTGCTAGATTCTAGGGAAAAATGTTTCAGCTATTTGATGTTTTCCCCCACAAAAGATAAGCATTCTTTATTTTGTAATTTCACTCAATCCAATCCTAATCTACAAGTCTAGCACTACCCACTCCATCTATAACAAAAGCAATAGGTGCTTAACTTCAGAGAGCCTTGATTTCATCAAAAGGAAAATGACTTATAGAGATGGTGGACAAATCTGTTACCCTCACCCCTCCCTTGCATTCGCATTTCAATTTCCTGAATTCATCTTTCTTAAAAAAAAAAAGTGCTGGTCTAAAATCAGCCTACTGCAGCGGGATTCAACATCAGGGAAGAGTGAGGACTAACTGTTAATACTCTTAAATTGTTCTTAAAGTAGATGACCCTTAAATAAGTTTAAATGGTAGTATCTTATACAGCAAAGTTGTCATTACAACTGTTTAATATGTTGCATTGTGTTTATATTGTTTTTTAAGTTGATCCGCTATGTCTTTTTAAAATTAAAATAACTTTACATTTATAAAAAAAGGAAACATCCCATAAATATATAAACATAAATTATATAAATCTTATGAGTACTGATATCATTTTTACAGTCCTTTTGTTTGCCAGATAATTATTTGGTGATGCATGATTTAGTATCAAAAGCTTTGGACAGGTAGGCTAGGCACTTCAGCACAGTATAAAATGTTAAGCTACTCACAACCTCCATGCCTCAATTTTCTTATCTGTGAGGAAGGAGAAGCAATAGATTATCCGATAAAATCATTCCAGTACTAAAACTGAGTCTAATTCAATAGTTTCTTTAGAATGCCAGATCAATAAGCTATAAATGTAATGGGAATTTGAAGATCTTCCCTGCTCCTTAATAGGCCAAAGGGAATCTGAATCTGCCCTCTAATAGGCTGAATGTTATCACATGGAGCTTGTGGTGGGAGAGGTTTGCTGAAGGGTGGAACAGAGCCCACAGGAAGCTGGGACTCAGAGCAGTTAGATGGAGGGAAGAGAGAAGATGCAGGCAAGGAGACAGCTAGGCTTGTGAGTGTTTGTGGGAAGGCTAAAGGATGGTGTGACTCCCTGCTGTGTTATGGTATATTAACTTCTTTGTTGCTATGATGGATTCAGTTTCCTGGTACTGGGATATGGCTTTCTGGTGTCTGAATAAATGTTTTGCTTCTGTCTTCTATATGGAGAATATGATATATTTTGCAATTCAGATTTTGTGGGCATATTCATAGTCATTGCTGGTGATATGAATACTGTGTTGGCGCTACATTAGCCTAAAGATTTTTTTAAATGATATCAGATTAATACAGTCAACAACTTTGTAGAATTAACAATCGTAATAAGGGCCACAGAAAACCTATGGAACAGCTTGACTTCTGGAGTGAAATGAAGTTATTTTTACAAATAATATAGCTTTCTTAAGAGATTTTACTTGCTAATCTAGATAGCTAAATGTCTATATAAATTTGCATATTAGAATTCAATTGAACACAAAAAAATAAAATAAATACCTAGAATGTACAGAACACAGTGCTAGACACTAGGGGTTCAAAGAAAAGGTGCAAAAAGCCCCTTCCTAAAGAATTGATATCCTAATAGATTTAATACATTCACAGATAAGTAAATATTAAGTGTATACAAAGTAATACAAAGAAACTTTTTTTTTATTTTTTTATTTATTTTTAAGCAATCGGGGTTAAGTAACTTGCTCAAAGTTACACGGCCAGTTATTTCTGGGTGGGTGCTAAGTGTCTGAGCCCGGGATTCGATCTCCAGGTCTTCTCAACACTGGAGCCGGTGCTCTTACTTGCTGTGCTACCTGGCCGCCCCTAATACAAAGAAATTTTAAAAGAAGAGATAGAAGATTCTGCCAAGTGAGTAGGATCAGCAAAGAAGGATAAAACAAGAGGCAAGTCTTGATTACTAGCCAGCCTAATTATTTAATTGATTTTAATTCCCAGAGATTTGTCTTTCAGAATTTTATTCACAACAGCAAAAAAGAAGGACTATAAGATCTATATATTTCAGTTGATTATTCTTAAACAAATGAATCTTTTCACAGATATTTAGAAAATTATAGTGTACCAATGACTGGAAAGAACATTAGATTTGGAGTAAGAGGTCCTGTGTTCGATTTCTGACTATGTCCCCTGTGTGACCATGGGCAAATCACTTCTTCATTTGTAGAATAAGGGCAATAGATACATGTCTAAGGTCTTTTCCATTGCTAAAATGTTATTCTAGGAATGAGTTCATATATCATTTTGACAAAAGGAGATCTTGGCAAAATTAAAAAAAAATCCTCCAAGACCCTTCTACTGCTAAGGTTTATCAAAAAAGAAGTTAAAAAAATTAGAAGACAAAAAAATTCTCATTTGCATGACTAAAAAATACTTTAAAATCTATATTACTATATAGTAATTTACTTCACTGTATAAACAAGGTAGTTAGAGGGTCATAGTAAAAAATAAAGCTGGCTTTAGAGACTGGGAATAAAGCAAGATGCTAAAGAAATCAGCACTCAGGAAATAGATTTATATTTTCATCTACTAATTAACTTTGGTGACACAGCTAAAAATGCCAGCTCAACAATGAAATTCAAAGTGACACTGACCAATTAGAAAAAAAAAATGTCAGTCAAAAAAATATCATGAATTTAAGAGAGGCTGGTGGTGCCAAATAAAACATCTAGTAAAAACAAAACAAAAAAGAATTAAACCAAAACAAAACAAAACAAAAACTTACAGATGTAATCAAGATAGTGGAATGAAGGCAAGGACTCACCTGAGCTCTCACAAATTCCATTACAAACAATGTTAAAATAATGCCTTAAAATTAATTCAGAAGCGGCAGAACCAACAAAACGGCAGGGTGAAATTATTTTGCAGCCCAAGACAACTTAGGAAATATAAAGGAAAGGTCTGTCTCAGTGGGCTGAGAGTGGAGTGCAGATGTACCTGATAAATCAGCAGCAGGCCTTAGGGACAACTGAATTGGCACTGATAGCTTTTAAATCTCTCAGACTACAAATGTTAAGGGCATTGCACATGGTCAGAAGGAGATTATAGGAGACATTTTGCTGGCACTGAGAGCAGGACTCTTGATACATAGTCCATATACAGTTTGAAGTTGCAGTTCCAGGGAAAGGAGTTGGAGGAAGCCTGATCACAGTTTCAGGGTGGAAAGAGTCTTTGTGATTGTTCACAGACCATAGCAGAGGCAGGAGAACAGTAGCCACATCTCTCTTTCAATCATTCCACATAAAAAGAACTGGAAACTTACCTGAGAACTAATTCTGAAAACAACAGCATGAAAAAACTGAAGCTTTGTGAAGTGCCCCCATCACCTTGGGAGCAAAGACCAACTTTAAAATAAAATTTAAAGTCAAGAAATAGACTGGAAAAATTGGCAAACAACAACAAAAGAACCTGACCACAAAAAGTTACTATGGTGACATGGAAGATTCCAAATTGCTCTACAGAATGATTGAATCAGTTCTGAACTCCACCAAAAGTGCATTAATGTCTCATTTTCCCCACATCCCCTCCAACATTTGTCCTTTACTTTTTTTTATTCTAGTAGCCAATCTAACAAGTATGAAGTGGTATCTCAGAATTGTTTTAATTTTCATTTTTCTAACCAATAGTTATTTTTTCATATGCCTATAGATAACTTTGATTATTCTATCTAAAAACTGATCATAACTTTTGATCATTTACTAGATGTGAAATGGCTCTTTCTTTTATAAATTTGACTCAGTTCTCCATATGCTAGAGAAAAAAGACCTTTATCAGAGTAACTTGCTTCAAAGTCTTTTTAACAGTTACTATTGCTAACTGTATTTCCCTCCATCCTATTCTCCCCACTTCATTTATTCTAGTCTCTCTTTGTCCCTGTTCTTGTCCCTCCTCAAAAGTGTTTTGCTTCTGACAGCCTCTCCCACCTTCTTTCAAACTCCCCCCCCCATGACTTCTCTTATCCTCTTCCCCTCCTATGTTCCTATAAGGTAAGATAGATTTCCATACCCAGTTGAGTGTGTATGTTATTTACTTTTTGAGTAAGGTTTCCCCCTTCTATCATCTCACTGTCCATTTTTCCCCCAAAGGATACTCAGTTTTGATGGGTAGGTGATTCTTGGCTTTAATCCTAGCTCCTTTGACCTCTGGAATATCATATTCCAAGTCCTCTGATACTTTAATGTAGAAGCAGCTAAATCCTGTGCTTTCATTTTTGGGACAAAGCTCTCCTCTCTGGAAGCAGAGGTCTACTGTGGCAAAAAGCTCAAAAGTCAAGTAATTGAGTGGCAACATGAGCAAGCAAAGGAAGCAAAGAAAGCACAGCAATCCAACTTTGGATTCCTTTTCTGGGGACAAAAAGATCAAATCATGGAAAAACAAGAAGACAGTGAAGTTAGAACTCCTGCACCAAAACTTTCTAAAAAAAAATATGAACTGATTACAGGCCAGAGAGGAGCTTAAGAAGGATGTAGAAAACCAAATAAGAGGAGTGGAGGAAAAATTGGGAAGAGAAATGAGAATGATGCAAGAAAAGCATGAAAAGAGAGTCAACAACCTGACTGAAGAAAATAACACCTTATAAAATAGACTAACTCAAATGGCAAAAGAAGCTCAAAAAGGCAATGAGGAGAAGAATGCCTTAAAAATCCAAATTTGCCAGATGGAAAAAGAATCTCAAAAGCTCACTGAAGAGAATCATTCCTTCAGAATTAGATTGGAGCAAAGGGAAGCTAATGACTTTATGAGAAATCAAGATAGTATTACACAGATCCAAATAAATGAAAAAATAGAAGGCAATGTGAAATACCTCATTGGGAAAACCCTTGACCTGGAAAATAGATCCAGGAGAGGTAATTTTAAAATTATTGGACTACCTGAAAGCCATTATCAAAAAAGAACTTAGAAATCATTCTTCAAGAAATTCTCAAAGAAAATTGCCCTGATGTTTTAGAACCATAGGGCAAAATTCACCTCTTGAAAAAGATCCCAAAATGAAAACTCCTAGGAATGTTATAGCCAGGTTCTGGAATTCCCAGATCAAGGAGAAAATATTGCAAGCGGCCAAGAAGAAACGATTTGAATTTTGTGGAAACACAATCAGGATAGCACAAGATCTAGCAGCTTCTACATTAAGAGATCGAAGGGCTTGGGATATAATACCCTGGAGATCAAAGAAGCTAGGATTAAAACCAAGAATCACCTGCCTAGGAAAAATGAGTATCATGTTTCAGGGGAAAATATGGTCATTCAATGAAATAGAGGACTTTCAAGCATTCTTGATGAAAAAATTAGAGTTGAATAGAAAATGTGACATTCAGATACGAGAAGCAAGAGAAGGATGAGAAAGTAAACAGGGAAAAGAAATCATAAGGAACTTATCAAAGTTGAACTATTTACATTCCTACATGGAAAAACGATAATTGTAACTCATGAAACTTTTCTCAGTATGAGGATAGGTGAAGGGAATATAAATGGATAGATAGATAGACAGATAGATAGATAGATAGATAGATAGACAGACAGATAGATAAACAGACAGATAGATAAAGAGATATAGATATATATGTATACATACATATATATCTATATAGAAGGGTATATGTGCATATGAATACATACGTGAGGGTGTGTATATATGTGTACAGGTATACATAGACAGGGCACAGGATCGATTGAATAGGAAGAGATGATACTTAAAAGGTAAAATTGATATATATATATAATGATATATATGATACATATATAATGATATGATATAATGATAGGAGATTGGGAGAAACAGAATGGGGTAAATTATCTCATATAGAAGAGGCAAGGTAAAACTGTTACAATGGAGGGGAATAACAGGGAGCCAAAAGGGAATGGTTCAACCTTACTCTCATTGAATTTGGCTTAGGGAGGGAATGACATACACACTAAATAGGGTATCTCGCCCTATGGAAGAGTAGGGAGTAAGGGGATGAGAGGGGGGATGATGGAAGGGAAGGCAAGTTGTGGGGAGGGTAATTATAAGCACATACTTTTGAAAAGGGACAGGGTCAAAGCAGAGAATAGAACAAGTGGGGGGGTGGAATAGGATGGAGGGAAATATAGTCAGTCTTTCATAATATATACACTATGGAAATGTTTTGCGTAGGTACACACGTACAACGCATATTGAATTGCTTAACTCCCCAATAAGGGTGGGTGAGGAGGGAGGAAGGGAAAGAATCTGGAATTCAAAGTTTGAAAATCAAATTGCTAAAATACATATATATATATATATATATATATATATTTTTTTTTTTTTTTCACATGCAACTGAGAAATAGGATATACAGGCACTGGGGGATGGAGATCCATCTTGCCCTACCGGAAAGTAAGAGGGGGAAAGGGGAGGATATAGAAGAGAGCAGAATTCGGGAGGGGGTATACAATGAGATCACTGTTTTGGGGTGGTGGGTAGGGGAAAGATAGGGTGAAAATTTGTAACTCAAAATCTCGTGGAAATGAATGATGTAAACTAAAAATAAACATAAAACTTAATTTCAAAAAAGAAGAATGTCAAGGAAATCAATGAATAAATAAATGTGAAGGAAGGTGGCTTAGCCCTGCTATATCTCAAACTGTGTTACAAAATGATAATCATCAGAACAATCTGGTACTAAGTAATAGAGTGGTGGATCAGGAGAACAGATGTACATAATACAAGTAGTAAATGATCATAGTAATCTAGTGTTTCATAAACTCAAAGATCCAAATTTTGGAACAAGAACTCACTACCTGATTAAAACAGCTAGGAAACTAGAAAGCATCTGGGCAGAAACTAGGTATAGACCAACATTTTATATCATATACCAAAATAAAGTTAAAATGGGCACATAATTTAAACATAAATGATGTTGTCATAAGCAAATTAGGGAGAATGGAATTGTTTACCTATTAGATCTATGGATAAGGGAAGAATTAATGACCAAATGTGAGAGCATTACAGAACATAATAGTGTTAATATTGATTACATTAAAGTATAAAGATTTTGTGTAAGCAAAACCAAAGTGTAGTCAAGATTAGAAGAAAAGCAGAAAAATGGGAGAAGGGGAATTTATAGCAAGTGTCTCTGATCAAGGACTCATTTCTCAAATATATAGAAAACTGAGTCAAATTCATAATACAAGTCATTCCCCAACTGATAAATGATCAAATAACATTATCAACAGGCAGTTTTCAGACAAGGAAATCAAAGTTCTTGTAGTCATATGGAAAAAAATTCTCTAACATTGATTAGAGAAAAGATAATTAAAACAACTATGAAGTAACACCTCAATGAAGATCAGGTGGAAGAGAATGTTGCAAGAGGAAGTGTAACCAAAATATTAAACATTCTCCCAGTCACTCCATTAATGATTCTAAGTAGCTCTTCCATTTTTCAACTATAAATATTAGCTAATATTACAGGAAAGGTTGGAGAGGATGTGGGAAAATTGTGAAACTAATGCACTGTTGGTGGAGTTGTGAAGTGATTCAAACATTCCAGAAAGCAATTTGGAACTATTCACAAATGGTTATAAAACTGCGCATATACTTGAATTCAGCAGTAACATTACTAAGTCTATATGCTAAAAAGATTAAGAAAAAAAATGACCTACATGTACAAGAATATTCATAGCATCTCTTTTTTGTGGTTGCAAATAATTGGAATCAAGGCTATGCATATCAACTTGGGAATGGTTAAACAAGTTGTATATTACTGTGATGGAACAATATTGTGTTTTAAGAAATGATGAGCAGCATGTATTCAGATAAATCTTAGAAGACTTACATGAACTAATGCAAAGTGAAGTGAGCAGAACCAGAACATTGTACATAGTAACAGCAATATTGTATGATGCTCACCTTTGAATGGCTTGGATATTCTAAGCAATACAATGATCTAAGAAAATTCCAAAGGACTCATGATGAAAAATGCTATCCATCTCCAGAGAAAGAACTGATGGAATCTGAATGCAGATTGAAACATACTTTTTGTTTTACTTTATTTCTCTTTATTTTCGTCTGTTTTCTTTTTTTCACAACACAACTAATATACAAATATGTTTTGCATTACTGCACATGTATAACCAACATCAAATTGCTTGTCTTCCTAAGGAGTAGGGAGGGAAAGAAGAGAGAGAAGTTGAAATGCATTTTTTTTAATGTAAAATGTTGTAATTCGAAAAAATGAAGTATTTAATATAAAAAAAGACTTACACAGATAAAAGATTAGGACCAATGGTCAGGTTCAGATAGAAATGTTATCATCCCTCAAGGAAAAAGGTAGATTGAGTACATTAGATCAAACTCAGGGACAAGATCAGGTGGAAGAGAATGTTGCAAGAGGAAGTGTAATCAAAATATTAAACATTCTCCCAGTCACTCCATTAATGATTCTAATTAGCTCTTCCATTTTTCAACTGTAAATATTTGTTGTTGGGTTTATTTTTTCATATTTAATGTTTTCCTTAGTTTTTATACAAAGTTTCTTGCAAATCTGCATCATGGTGACCTCTTACTCATTATTATCTCTTGTATTCCTGATTTTGGCTTAGAAACTGACTCTGATTTAGCCTTCTGACTCCACACATCCAGGATGGGTATTTCAATAGCAGGAAAAACTTGGAAGTTACTAAGCGATCATGAGCTGAATGAAGATACAGTTTTGAAATTATTTAAAAGCAGAGATCCTTTTATTGGTTTTCTGTCAAGCTTCCAGGCTCACATTTTGTATCAATAATAATAATATTAATTGCTACAGAATTCCTCATGCAAAGGTATTATAAAAAGGATTGTGCTAATCACTTTCATATCTCCAGGAAGATTAAAGCAATAACTACACATATTAAAATGGAAATACCTAGGTAAAAAGCAAAGGAAAAGTTTTCTTCCTGTAGGATTTATAAATACCAAGTGAAATTAAATGATATTGTGAGCTATCCTATTCCAAAGACTCTAGAACTAGAGGGCAAAATAAATCATGTAAATAGTGCAATAAATGTGCATGTAAATGTGCAATAAGTGGGCCTACTACCTCCATGAAAAGGCAGGATCTCATATCCTTCATTCTAGACCCACTTAATTTTTATAACTCTGTTACGTTATACTTATAACTTTTGATTTTTTGGAGTGTAGTTAGTCTTTCCATTTACATTGTCATGTCTACTGTGTATATTGTTTTCTTAGCTCTGCTTACTTCACTCTATATCAGTTCATATAGATCTTTCCATGCTTCTCTATATTCATCACACACATCATTTGTTATAGTATTCCATTACATTCATATACCACAATATATTTTAGCCACAATCTGGGTCTGTATCTGTTGTTTGTGGTCCCTTAATTTCTATTCTTATTGCATTATGGTCTGTAAAGTATGTATTAACTATTTCTGCCTTTTTGCATTTGTTTGCAACATCTCTATGCCTCAGTACATGATTATTTTTTATAAAGTTTCATGCAGGAAACAGAAAAGTGTATATTATTTTTCTGTACCATTTAGAAGATGTCATATGTCTTTCAACTCTAGTTTCTACAGGCATTTTTTCAGTTCCATATTTCCCCTTTTGTTTACCTTTTGGTTAGAATTATTTAAAACTGATAGATATTGAAGTTTTCTATCTCTATTTTTATAATGTCTTCTTGAAACCCAGATAATGATTTCTTTATTAATTTAGATGGTGTGGGGAGCCGAAGAGGCCAGATCCAGGACTCAGATAATGACCTTGATAATAGTAGACTTTAATATCAAAGACCTCCTTGAGATGCAATTTTTTGTTAAGTTAGCTCCTGATTTCTTTATCATGGGTTACACTTAAAAGGATGGTGTTTGAGTTCTGAGACCAACAGGCTCTGCCCCAAGGCTTTAGTTGTTCAAAATCAAAATATTTGAATTCTTAAGTGGTCAGTTCCTAAGCAGATGTATTTGATGATGTGGTTTTGGTTTCTGGCCTTGAAGCCAGCTCTCAAGAGCATCCTTTGTAATGTGAAAGGAGTTAACGGACTTTTCCTAAGACTTTCTGGCACCTAGAGAACAAAAGGTCTTACAGCCATGTTACTTCCAGGATATGACAGACTAAGATAATGATAAGAATACTTGAGTCTTTTTTGTCTCATTGCTCTATAAAAACCTTGTCCTAAGAATCAATAAATGTAGTTCATGGTTCTTCCTTGAACTACCCACATGGCCTGGCCATTTCATTTCCACGTCTTTGATCATACTTAGTGCTGGACACTGAGTAGTCCAAGGCAGGATGATAAGGTATTTGGAGCATAAACATTTATTACTGATATTGATTTGTTGCCTATCATCCCTTTTCAACACAATATAGCTTTATTGTGTGTCCCTTTTTATATTTTGAATGTTTGTTTTTGCTTTGTCTGATAGCATGATAGCAAGTCCTGCTTTTTGGTATTCACTAGTTGTATAACATATATATATATTTTTTTTTCCATCTCAAATTTTATTTTGAGTATGTCTGTTTTTAAAATGTGTTTCTTGTAAGCAATAGATTGTAGCATATTTTTTTAAAAATCTAACCTTTTACTTTTTCATTTTACTGGATTAATTCATTCACATTTAAAGTTATGAATTATCCTTCATGTGACTGTAAATTTTTTTTAAGTTATGATTTTTCCCTCTTCTGCTGTGAACACTTAACTTTAATCTTTTTTTTAAGGTGACCCTGTTCCCACTGTCTCTTCCCCTCCTTCCTGACATTTGCTTCTCTTTTGTTATGTTTTTTCTCTTAAGGATTTTATTTGTTCCTGTCTCCTACTTTTATTGGGTTGTATATTCCCCCACCTCCACCTTTTTCCTCTCAATTAGTCCAGTTCATTCTCCCTTTATCTCCTTCCCTTCAACTAGTCTTATTCATTAGTTTTTTTAGATTTCATTTTGCACCCCTTTCCAAAAAGCATTTTTCTCACTATTTGTTATCTATTCTCCCTTTTTGTTTATTTTAGACCCTCATATTCTGATGCATCACCCTTATAATCACCTTGTCTCTTTCTTTTCTCTTTATTCTTCATCCAATCAAAGTTTGCAAAGTCTCCATCCTAGGCTCTGACTTTCAGATGCTTTCAGTCACTACCTATTATGGTTTACTCCAAGGATTCTCTTTTTCCATTGTTCTTCTTTCTTTCATTCTCAAAAAATTGCAATTGTTTCAAGTGTCAGTGAGATCACTGCCACATGGTATGGCACCTTTCCCTCTTCCCCACTGATCTATACCTTCTCTTGTTGACCTTTTCCCCCCTATATTTGCCTGGAAATCTCTTTCCTTTGTCTCTTCTCTCCCAACTCCTCTGGGTGCCAGTTGACCCAAGGGGTTCCAAGTCTTTCCTCTCTTGGGACAAATAGTGTTTTAGTCATCAAGGCCCCTAGGCCTTATAGGGTCCTCATCACACTTCACACAAAAGAGCATTAATCAAGGGAACCCCCTCACACCTCCTAAGTAATGCCTCCTTCCTTTCTCACCATTTTAAAACTCCCCCTTCTCAACTACTCCCCTATAGGTTCTTCTCCTTGTGAGACCAGATTGGTAACCTTTTCTTCATTGCTAGCCCTTGACTATACCCTGGAACATCATTCACTCATCTCTATTCCCTTGCTTCCCCTCCCCTCCTTAAAAGAAGCATTTACCTACAGACAGAAGATCACCAGTTTTTCTCATAATGCTTCCAGGTCAAACCTAAACTATTATCATTACCAGATTTCCATATTCACCCTTATCTCTCTGCATAGATTTAGAAAGAAGTATCTAACTGTACTTTGTCACTCAGTTGTTGTTCTTGCCTGCTGCATTTATTCATTCCTTCTGCATTTCTGTTGTTTTGGGCATGGATAAGCACATGGTCTCTTCCATTCTTTTTTTTCTAAAAATACTTTGAATTCTTATTATTAAACATTCACTCCCCTTCTCCCCCATTATTAGGCTCAAGTTTTCAAGACAGATCATACTGAGCTGTATCTTGAGCTCCAGTTCCCTTCAGTATGCATTATTCAATCCATTCTCCTTTTTCTAGTTGGTTTACAGTAGTCTTGTATGATTTGAATGCTGTTTTCTTCTTATTTAAAGGTCTTTCTCCTGATGGCTTGCAGAATTTTTTGTTTCTGAATCAAACTATAAAGTTAACCACTGCTTTGCAGTTGGTAGCCTTGGGTTGTATTCTGGAGGCAATCTTTGAATTCTTTTGATACTAATTTCATTTTTTCTATGTCTAGAAGTTCTGGGTAGTCCTATTGATTATTTCCTTAATTGTGATATTAAGGCTTTTTTTGTCTTGTCATATTATTCTTGGAGAACTATGATCTTTAGGTTGTCTATGCATCCTATCTTTGAGATCTGTATGTTTTGCTTGCAAAAGGAGCATACTGTCTTTTAATATTCTTGGATGCTGTTTTTTCTCTCTCTCTCCTCTACTACATTGTCCATTACTTCTGTGTTATTTGCATTCCCAAGCCACTGTTCTCTTTGTTTCTTTGGTGAGGCTTACATTGCAAATTCAAGTCCCCTTCCCCCCCTTTTCTATTCTGATCATCATTTTGCTATAGCGGACATAACTTCTGCTCTCATAATTTCTCAATTCTCTTTTAAATCACTCAGGAACTAGATGTTATGGTTTCATGTTCTCCACAACTTCCACAGGGTCCTCTGATTCATCAAGTGTAGAATGACTTTCCTTCATTTTGGAGTAATTTATTCATAGATAACTGAATTCATTTACTAGATCTAGCGGCCATGTTTCCTTCCATTGTCACTTTTTTCCTATTGATTAATCTGCTTATTTCCTAGGTCTTTGAGATTTTTTTTTCTTCTTGAAATCTTTTGGTACTTTCAGTCTCCCTATCCTTTACTTTCCTTACCACTCACTTTCTGACTCCCTATGCTCTGACTGTGGTTTCCTTGGGGGCTGAATTTCAGCCTTCTTCCACATTGGGCAATTTTCAGTTTACCAGCTTTGGTCTTTGCCTCAAATGACATTTCGGTGGTCAGAACTGGCCCCAGTTGGATGTTGTGCTCTTTCCCTCAGGCTTGGTGGGGTGCAGCACAGTTCCTCACCTACATGCTTTACTATCATGGTGACCTTAGCAAGACTCTGTTTCTTTGTTCTCTGACTTCACAGTTAAGAGCCTGCTTCCCTAGCACAAGTAGTTCAGAGCTTTGCAGGATTGGTGCTTCCAGATTGCAGGTCCCAGTAGTCTTTTGTTCCTGAAAAGCTATGGCCACACTTCCTGTCAAGGCCCAAGGAAACTTCTGTAACCTGGAATTGAGGTCCCTATGATTAGGTAGCATAGGAGGTCAAATAGGGGTACTGAGAGAGCTCATGTTCAATAAGCATCAGTTCCCAGGCTTGGTTTTTATTTTTTTTTACTTTTTTTTTTATTCTGAACATCATGGATCATGGAAACAACTGAAGTTGCCTTATTTTTATGTGTAATTTCTGTTTTAGAGAGGTTTGAGATATTGGGGATATCAGAGAACATGTGTAGTCTCCTATCTTATTACTTGCATAACTGGAAGGGCCAATAATTACTTTTCATAATTATTTAAGAAAACATACAATATAAACTTCCAGAGAAATCATATATGTAACTTATCTTTTAAGTCTTTAAGTATATTCCAGCAAAAAGTAAATTTCTTTTCTTGATGAGGGAAGCAGAATACAAATCTCAATTTAATATCATACTTAAAATCCCTCCTGGCTTAGCTTTTAATCCTTTGATTTGGAAATAAAAAATCAGGGCTGGAATCCTTACCCTTGATGGTGGGGAGGAGGAGGTAGGTATGGAATCTGCTCAGGAATAGAGACAGTTCTGAAAGGTGGGGACACAGATGCCACCAACAATGTGAACATTTGTTAATGGCTTTAGCAAGAAGAGGCACATCATGGTGATAAGTGGCTCTCTGCTGAGAGGTATATAAGTGGCCTATTTTGATCAGAAATAAAATCAAGGAGGTGTGTTGTCTTCCTGAGTTATTCACTGTGGATGTGATAAAGCCTTCAGAGACTCATCAAATCAAAGAACCTTTATGTACTACTCTGAGTCATGTGGCAATAAACTGTGCTGCCAGAAGGAAAATGTAAAGTGTCTCTTGGGATTATGAAATCTTGGGTTAAAAAACAAAGGATTTAGGGGCACAGGTTCTCTTAATCACTGCTGACAACTGAAAGTAATAAAGAAAATCTTAGAAACAAAATAAGGATATGGCAAATGAACATCTGGCTAAGGAGATAATGTTAGAGTGGTAATTGGCTTTCTAATGTAAGATACAGGAATAATGGGCTCTCATACAGGAAAAGAACTATGCTTCTACAGAAAGCTGAGAAGAGTGTACTTGCATGGAAACCAGCTGAGTTGGTTAACTGACAAGGGATGGGGAAGGAGAACTGTGCCCATATACATACATACACACATATCTATCTATAGATATAGATATACACTGCACACAAACAAACACAGACACACATAGATATATATGGAGAGGGAGGGAGAGAGGGAGACAGAGACAGAGAAACAGAGAGAGAGACAGAGAGAGAGAAAGTGGGACTATTTGATAAAATAGTAGTATGGTATACTCAATGATCCACAGAACATAATGACAGGGGAGAAATGATATAAATGATACCAATGGCCTCAAAAGTATATATATCAGTTCTTGGAGTATAGACAATAATTAATAAAGTTAATTAGAAATCTTAGCATATGTAGGCAAATATTGCCTTGTATTATAATTGAAATTTGATGGGATGTAACTTATAACTAGAATATGGCAGTGGAAAAAAGTATATCTTGTTTAACAGGAATAAAAGAGTTTGAAGGGGCTGTTGGTAAATCCTATATATATATATATATATATATATATAAAAATTCACCTCCATATAAATTCACACACCTAATGGGAAAAGCAGTGGAGAACATTTGGGTGGGTTACCAAGGGAGAGAGCAAAAGAGGCAAGAGAATACTTAGAGGAAATTATTGGCTTCCTGACAACAGGAGGAACAGAATGGCAAACTTCTGGCATAAATCATGAAGTAGTCACTGCTGGTGAACTTTATGACATAGTGATTTTTGTTGTCTGTCTATGTCCCTATCCTTTAGATAGACAACGATTAAATATGCTACTTGTTTTTTAATTGTTTTGCTGTTAAAAATCTTTTCAGAAAGTGAAGCATGCACAAAAGACATTATTACTCTGGATAGGTTTTTAAGTATTAGAGAAGAACAACTGGCTTTCTTCAAAGCTCAGTTCTTATGCTAGTTCCTAAAGGGAAGCATTTGTCAATGTTCCTGGATATTAGTGACCTCTCCCTACTAAACTAATAATAAATATATGTTTTTACCTTCTAATCATATCCTTCTCACCCCCCAAACAATGTAAGCTCTTTGAGGAAAAGAATTTTTTTTTCATTTTTTCCTTCTATAATCTTAGTGCACAGCTAATATTTTTGGAATGCATAATAGGCATTTAATAAATTCTTCTTGGATATTAAAGATATCTTGGGAGGCTGTGACCCACATTTTGCAGTTTTACAAGTTTTTTTTCTTTTTCACATTAAAAAATTTAGATAATAAATGTATACCCATCCTCCTTTCATAGGCTGAAGAAACTGTCAAAGAAGTGAAATGATTTTCTCATGGTTACTCATTTAATAAATACTAGCACTAGAATTCTAATATAAGTTTTACAATTCCATATTCAGTGTTCTGTACTTCATGAGCAAAGGATTGTGCCTGTAGTTTTAGGATAGTGGGCTTCAAAGTTCAGAAACAGTATAAGAAAGACTCCATGTTCTAAGAAATTAGTTCCATAAGTATGTTAGGTTTATAAGATTATCATCTAGTAAGGCCTCTCCTTCCCTATGAAATTTTTCTCTTTAATAATAATAATAACAACAAAATAATAGCTAACATTTATATAGTGTTTACCCTGTGCCAGAAATGGTGCTAAATGCTTTACAATTATTATCTCCTTTGATCTTCACAACAATCTTAAAAGATAGGTGCTATTATTCACATTTTGAAGATGAAGAAACTAAGGTAAACAGAGGTTAATGTCTTGCCCAGGGTCACAAAGCTAGTAAGTATCTAAGGCTGGATTTGAATTCAGGTCTTTCTGACTCCAGGTCCAGTACTTAGCTGCATCAAAAGAGAGATTCATTTATCAATGATAAAAAGATAGATCATATATAAGATTAAAAAAAAGATTTGAAGTATGCTGTGACTTTTAAAAAATACCTTATTATAGACTCAATCCTCTCCCTACTCATATGCTTCATCTATTTACAACCAGAGTGAAAAGCTCATCCCTCAGCCTGTATTGCTGGGGCTCAGATCAAAGAGGAGTAGGGTAGTGGGTGGAAAATTGAAAAGTTAGAATACATTTTTTAAAAAAAGCAAAAGTAGATGATCAAATTATTATGATGGAAAGAAAATTGATTTTGCCACCTATGTACTGGACTTCAAGTACTCTAGGAGAGTACAAACCATTTCTCCACTCTAGGGTTCCATGTCATCATTTTAAAACAAAGAAGATTCTCTCCAGTTCTAATGCTTGATCAAAGGCCTTCAGAAAGTGTGCTAGACTAGGAATAGGAACACTTGGAACAAAATTCCCATTGTTCTGCCACTAGCTGGCTATGTGATCTTGGACAACTCTTCAATAGGCCTCCCTGGCTTCAGTTTCCTCATCTTTAGGAGTCTACACAAGATGAAAGTAATATAATCCCTTCCCAAAGATGAAAACTAAGATTTCTCTGAAAAAGAAACACAAACTCAGAGAAGACTAAGGAGGAATATAATTGCTGTCTTAGAGTTTCTGAATGATCCTGATGTGGAAATTTGCTGGGCTTGGCCCCAGGGTAGGATGAGGATCAACTAAAACTAGTGAGTAAAAATTGCAGAAAGCAGATTTGGATTGGATTTAAAAGAAACCTTCCTTTCATTGAGAGCTATCCCAAAACAGATGCCTAGTACTACAGTGGGATTCCTTTCCCTGGGAGTTTTTACGCAGGAAATCACTGAGGAAGTATTAGAACAGTGGATAGAGTACTAAGCCTGGATTCAGGAAGACCTGAGTTCAAATACAGCTTTTGTTCCTTTTATTAGTAAGAGTGTGACCCTGGGCAAATTACTTAACCTGTTTCCCTCAGTTTAATCTACTATAAAATGGGGATAATCATAGTACCTACTTGACAGGGTTGTTGTGAGGATCAAATGAGATATTTGTGAAGGGCTTAGCACAGAGCATGGTTCATAGTAAATTCTTGTTACCTTGTTCCTCTCTGCCTGCTCCACCCACCTCCCCCCCTTTGACACTTGCTACCTTTTTGACCCTGGACAATTACCTCTCTGGATCTCAGTTTTATCATCCTTAAAATGAGAAGGTTGGACTGCCACATAGATGGTTGGACTGCCACATGTTCACTGAATTTAGCTCCAGAGGAAAGAACCAGGACCAATATACTTTAGATTCTATAAGAGGTAAAATTAGGCTCAAGAAAGCTTTCTAACTAGAGCTATACAAAAGTAAAATGAGTTGCTTTGAAAGGTAGTGAGTTACCCCTCCCTAAAGATCTTCAAGCACTGGCTAGGAGACCTCTTAGAAGATATGTTATAGTGGGAATTCCTTTTGTTGAATAGAACTGATCTCTATGACCACTGACATCTCTTCTAGGGATGAAATTCTATGATTCCATGATTCTGTAAATAGATAACCTGCAAGATCCCTCCCAGCTCAAAATCCATGACTCTTTGCTCATCAATCAATCAAGTTTCTTTTATGTGTATATTATGTGCCAGCTTCTATGTTCTGATGATATAAAGACAGAAATGGGAAAGTTCTTGCCCTCAAGGAACTTATATTTTATATGCTATAAAATATACTACAATACCCTATGGTATATCTGCTGAATAAAAACACTTGTGCTTGGCCCTGAGGGATTACCAAGATATATCAAGCATGACTTATACTCTCAAAACTGACCCTATCCCTCAACTTTTCTGATCAGCTAAATACTTCAATAAGCACCTTAGACTATATATCTCCTTTTTCAACTAAACCTAAATATCTGGAAGACATATGAGTGACAAGTTGACAAAGCAACTCTGTGACCCATAAAAACAGACACATGTCCTGGGATGTTGAATGGTCTCTGTCAAAAGCAGCACAAGGCCCTTGTGTTGGGGCTTCTTCAGAGAAAGAAGAGCTTCTAAGAAGAAGAGCTTGCCAAAGAAGAAAGAACATGCATTTTTACTGAGAAAGGTGGAATTTCAAAACTACTCTGAAAAGTAGGATAAAGATCAAGATTCTAGGGTGAGATTTAACTTCCAGGTAATCATAGTAATATCCCAGGAACTGAGTTCACAAAAAATTTACAAGGGGAGCTATATTATTAGTGACAGCAGGACTAGGGGAACTCTCTGCAGTGATAAGAAACACTGTTATAATGCCATTGATTTTATTCTGAAAATACTAGGGAAAGTTGTTGCCTTTCTTGGCAGAACAGGCAGCAAGGGGATAAGCCCTGTCACTAGGGTGCCATTGTGTCTTCAAAAACCAATTTTAAGGTATTATGGTCACTCTCATCATGACAGAGATCAATGGAATTAAATACTGTTTTATTTACTCCATTTCCCATAACACATTCAGTTCAAAAAATGACATATTGTAAAGTATACTTCATGAAAAAAAAGGGAATTCAAACTCAAGGGACTGGGAAAATGATGTATAGGCATCCCCAGAAATTTACAACTAAACTAAATCAACAATGACCTAATCCAGGGAGATCACCCCTAGAAGGAGAGGTGTCATCTATTCAACTCCCAGGATATTTGTGTCCAAATCTCAAGCTCAATCTCTGTCTCTCTGTCTCTGTCTCTCTCTGTCTCTCTCTTTCTGTCTCTGTCTCTGTCTCTCTGTCTCTGTCTCTGTCTCTGTCTCTGTCTCTGTCTCTGTCTCTCTCTGTCTCTGTCTCTCTCTCTCTCTGTCTCTCTCTGTCTCTCTCTCTGTCTCTGTCTCTCTCTCTCTGTCTCTCTCTCTCCCTCCCTTCACTCCTTTTCTTTCTCTCCCTCCCTCTTCTCCCTTTCTCTGTACCCCTAACCCACACAAAAGGACATATTTTTCTCACCACTTCTATCTCTCCCTCAAAGGATGTGTTTGATTTTATTTCAAAAAGTCAGCTATGCTCTCATTGCCTAAAAGTGGAAGCAGAAGATAAGGTTGTAACTATATTACTAGGTGGTGAGAGTACACTTGTAGGATTTCTCTGTCTCTATCCATCCCTTCAGTAAATTAAAAACTAAGGCTTTACTTCCAAGATTCTCTATCTGAAACAAGTTCACTCAAAACATGTATCAGTTTCATAACAACAAAACACAAAAACCCAGAGGAAACTCCTATTAACTGAAGGTAGTTAAATATGTGTTGTAATTGTTCTTGGTACAAATGAACACTAGAGAACCTCTCTGCATAGATAAAAGAGACTTTTCTCTCTTCCTAAACATATTTGAAGCTATAAATGGTTAAAGTTTCTATATTTTGAAGATTTCTCAAAAGAGATGATTTTAAATGGATATATTGTAGAATTTATGTCTTCAGACTCCAGTGTTGTACATAAACCACTCAGAGAAAGACCCCATGATTTGTAAAGCTCCCAGGGCCCCTCAAATGAATTGCAGTCTTTTATTTGTTCTAAAATCATGTGTCATACTAGATATGACAATCTCTAATTCTGGAAAACTAGCTTTCTTGTGTTTGTTTCATACAAGCTTTTTAAGGATCTTTCTGCTATTCTAGCCAGTCAGAATTAGGCATCTCAAGGCTTAACTCTTGTTCTTTCTACATTTGTCCATATAGTAACAAAGGGCATTTTCTGCTTCAGAAGGGGAATGAACAGTTCTTACTAATGTACACATGGTCCATAGTGGTTTAATTAGGGTAGAGAGTGTCCTGGGAGAAGGTCAATAAAATAAAGCTCCCTGACAGCAAAGATTATCTTGCTTTTGTCTTTATATTCCCAAGCACCTAGCACAATGTCCGACACATAGTTGGCACTTAATAAATGTTTATTGAACTGAATTGAATTGGTCAATTTTGGCTCTGACTGGATTAGGTCAGGTAGGTAGCTTAGGTGTGAGAATGAGTATTTAGGAATGGGAAACTAGGCTAGAAAATTTTTCTGGGAAGTAGGTATTGAAGGTTATTAATCAAGGAAGAAAAGGAGCTGTGGAATAGTAGGCAGTGAGCCCACCTGGTTCAAGAACACCTGAAGTCATGCTTTTGACACATACCAACTGTGTGACACTGGTCAACTCTTAACTTCTCAGTGTTTCCAGGCAACTCTCTAAAACTATAAATTGCCAACATGGTCTTGAACAATAGTGGTAGATAGTTTCCTTACAGAGAGTTCCATGTATAAATTAAATCTCAGATTAGCACTCTCCCATCCAACAATGATGGGGAGCACAGGCCTGGACAGAATAGTACAAAGTCAATAGGTTGTGGTTAGGAATAGAAAAACTGAGGAGGGACTTCAGACAATATTTTTTTTTCTTTTTAAGTCAATTATAGTGATCCTGAATTTTTCCCAGAGATAATGACTTGAGCCTTTTCAAGTAGCCTCATCCTTGGATGATCTACAATAAACTTATAGGGGCCTAGTCCTTTGGGTTCAATAGGTAGTTAGTAATATATTGACGCAAGGCCTTCATTTCCTTTAGCACAGAAGTATTCAGAGTACATTTTGGGGACAGAGCAACGTCTTTGTTTAATTGGGACTATTGAGAGGAAGGGCTGAAGAACAGGTACAGAATCCTCCTCATTCTTGGGGTCTGTATTATCTGGCTCACCCACCCTATGTGCTTGTCTTGGGCATTCTCAGCTAGTGCTGTGGTTTTACATTATTTGGCTTTCTAGGTTCTGGACTCCAACATCAATCTTCAACCCTAACACTCAGTTATTCTTCCCCATGTTATGAAACTCTTGGTTTTCTTGACTTTGGTAACTCCTGCCTCTGTCCAATCATATTAAACTGTGGATTTTCTATCTCCCTCACTGGCACCCTGGCAATCAGGCCTCCAATTTATGTCATATCCTCAGTTTATAGGAGCACCAATCCTCCCCCAACCATTCTTTTTTTTCTTTTTTGGAGGCAGTAAGGTAGGGCAACTGTAGTTAAGTGACTTGCCCAAGATCACACAGCTAGGTTTATTTTGTGTATGTGTGTGCTAAGTATCTGAGACCACATTTGAACTCAGGTCCTCCTGATTCCAAGGCCAGAGCTCTATTCACTGCGCCACCTCACTGCTCCTCCCCCCAATCATTCTTGCTGACAGCAGGCTCCAACACCCAGTAATTACTCACTGCTACCCATAATCCAAAATTGTCCCTATTTTCTTGTACCTTCACATTTCATGTCTGTGTAATTGTACTTGCATATTTACCCCACAGGTATATTCTAATTAAAAGACAAAGCAAAACATTACTGTATGGGCAACCTTTGAGTCACCTTGATTTGTAAACACACACATACACACTCAGATGAGATGACAGTTATATACATTGAAAAACAATTTTTCATGTTACTAAACAAGATTCAACATAGAATTCCTTCAGATATTCTAAGTAGATTTGAAATTAGATTTGATTTCATATATAAGAATTCAATCCACAGACAACTATTCAGGAATATATTTATTACATAACGTTTTGAATGCCTATAATGATTTTCCCATACAGGTCCTAGAATTGCCTAGTAAATATAACAAATAGATTAGCATATGTCTTTGAAACCCTAATCTAGATTTCAAGGACAAGATCAATCACTGAATCATAAATAAGCATTTATTCAAACTTGCTATGTGTCAGGCATTATGCTGAGTACTTGGTATAAAAAAAATAAAAGTGAAACAGTCCCCGCCTTCAAGGAACTTACACTCCAAAAGGTAGACAACACATGCATATCTAAGTGCATATAGAAATATATACAGAATGAATATAAGGTAGTTTGGCCATGTAGGGTACCAGCATCTAGGGAGAACAGGAAAGACTTTATGTAGAAGGCAGTGCTTAAACTGAGTTTTGAAGGACAACAGAGATTCCAGGAGGAGGAGGAGGTAAGGAGGGGGGACATTTCAAGTATGGGGGACAGTAAGTGAAAAAGCCTGGGGATGTTAGAGGTAACATTGTGCATGAGGAAGAATAGATCAGGATGGCATCACCATATAGTATAAAAGGGGAAGATTTGATGGGTAGGGAAGAGCAAGGCTATGAAAAGTCAGACAAAAGAGTTTATATTGTCGAGGATTATCAATCATTTTCATAGACATGGTACCTGATGAAATAATCAAATAGGAGAGTGTTGGGGGTAGGGGAAGGGAATAGGGATCAGTCTTGGAGCAACTTTTGCCTCTAAGATATAGGGATGGAAGCAGTTCATATGCAATGTGCTTTATAGCATATAAGGAACTGGTTTTTAAAAGATGCAGTTCTGTGCCCCTACCTCCTTACCTGTCCTTTATCTGGAATTGATCTGTATGCAAACATCCTAAAAATATTTTTGATATCTTCTATCCCTTTTAAATAACTACTTATACACTTGCTATGTAATAATGAATAATTTACAAATTAGACTATATATGATTTAAATATCACAACACAAACTTAATCCTTTTTTTGGCTTGGGTTAGTGGCTGCCCCATGCCTAATTCCAGACTGCTTTCCTGCACTGCATAAGAGAAGGGAGGGACAGAACTATCAGCAGCAATGCTGATCAGACTAAAGGGTTGAGACAATCTGAGTCAGCACCACATTTTTCCCACTAGTCCCCAAACAATTCTATTTCCCAGCTCCAAATTTCTTGCAACTATCCCTCCCTCATTACTGTCAGTGACCTTTGCCTGATTGTTACTAGTCAAGCAGGAAATCAAATCATTAGGTGGAACTTTGACATAAGCATACCACACAAAAATTAACCTGCCCCAGCAGTTTAACTGAGATGCCCCTGAAATACAGTCACCATTACTTCAATAGGGCAATAGTTTTGCTTACAACTATACAAAAGCAGACATAGGTTTCCTAATTCCCACCAAGGATTTCTTTGTCCACAGTGAGAAAAAAAAAATCATGGTATCACAGAGCACTTCAATCTATTAGTCCCAGCAGTGTTGCTACCAACAGCTCTATTTCTCTTCTCAACATTGTAAGTGCAGAGAGAAGCAAGAAAGCTGATAAGGTATATAAATGAAACAGGTATGTCAGGCTAGACCCCAGAACACTGTATACCCCAGAGAAGTATAGATTGACTTAAGAGTCAATTGTAATCATAGGTCAACCATCCAGTGTTGGCTTCACTAGGAAGGGTGCTGATTATCTCCAGTTTCTCCCAGACACACACGATAGAAGAAGGGAGGAAATGTAGCACTCTCAGAAGCATGAAGTAGAAGATGTGTCTTTACCTTTATCTATCAGCAAAGGGAACAAATCAGGATAAATCCAAAGAGCCCAGAAATGTAAGCTTTAGGGCTCAAAGGGACCCGAGGGACTATCTACTTTAAACCTCTCTTTTTAAAGATTAAAAAAAGACAAACAAAAACCCTAAGATCCAAAGAGGGGAATTACTTGTCCCATAGGAAGCAAACATGAGTTCTACTCTTGTATAAGTCAGTATCTAACTATATGAGAAGATAAATAGAAACCATCTTTCAGTTCCTTCATTTGTAAACTATGAATAGGGAAACAGATAAATACCTGACCTCAGAATCTGAGAGACCTGGATTCAAGTTACAACACCTCATAGGTGCTGTGTGACCATAGGCACAACACTTAACCTTTTGCCCTAGGCAACCCCCTAAGATTATAATTTGCCCTGAAAGGGCCTACCAGCATAGGTAGAAGGAAACACTCCATCTAGAACGTCCCTCAATCAGTAAAATTTCAGTTCTAATCTCTATCCCTAATAACTACTTTAATTATTTATAAGTTTTGGGTAAAGTTTTTCTGATAAAGTAGACAACCAAACATAAATATGAAAGTTTATTTGTTAAGATCTATAGTTGGTAAAATTTTTAAAATACTAAATCAGAAGATGGGCACTTTGAATTTATATTTGACTTCAAAATGCAACTAAGTCAAATTTTAATACAATTAAATGATTTGAGAACTCAATTTATACTCTTTTATTAAATTGTTAAATAACATAGCTAAGGCAGTATACAAAGCACTAGCTTAGATTGGATGTTTTCATTTGCATCAAACTACTGCAGTCAAGAACTGTAGCATTAAACATATAAAATGTCACCGGTTCCTCTTTCAATCAAGTTTTATTTGTTTGTTCTGTTTACAGCTTAAAAGAACTCATAGTAAAGTTTTAGTGTGTGGGGGTGTATGTGGGTGTGTACCATATATATTCATAAAAAAAAATCAGCTACAACCAACTAATTTAAGAAGGAATAGTTCACCCTCCTATGAGTTAAATTTTCATTCTTACAAAGAGTAGCTGAAATAAATAGGTGAAGTAAGTAGAATTTTCATTCAAGTTTTAGAAATAAAATCTAATACAGAGAGATGCAAAGACCATCAAGATAATTCAATAAACATTCTCTCTTTGAAGAGGAGGAAACCTGAAGCCTAGAGAAGTAAAGTATTTGTCTTAGGCTCTCAAAGTTGGTGGCAGTTAGGACTAGGTTATCTATCCATCAGTATTGTTTACTTTACTTGCACCAATCTGCAAGTTCAATGAATAAATATATAGTGGGGGGCAGAGGTGGGGGTGGGTGGGGGAATGGCAAACTCCACTTCCTGACCAGAACAGAGGAGAAGGGAATCTTCAGTTGATGTCTCTGCCTCTTATTACATACTGAAAAATATCTACATCTACTGACTTTCCTTCTTTTCCTTCATTAACACACCTCTGAGACGTCTTCATCTGATTGGCTGGTACTTCCCAGAATCTCCACTTTAAAGAGGAGGCCCAGGCCACTCAAGTCTTAATTCTTCTCCAGACTGCACTCCTGACTCTCCTCCCCAACTTTTTCCCTGACAACCCAGCCAAGGGTAGTTTCATACCCATCCCCTTGCACCTTTCTTTTGTGTGCTGTCCCATTAGAAAATGAGCTCACTGAGGGAACAGACTTTCTGTCTCCCTGTATTATATTCCCAGCATTTAGCACAGTGCCTGAATGCATAAGTACTTCACAAATGGTTATTGATTTTGACTTGACTTCTTGTTTTACTCATTAGGTGTCTTGACATTTAGCAGTGTTTCTACCTCCTCTGATAAGGCAACATCTTCTTCTAATAATAACTCTCATTTAAGAATCACTGAAGAATTTACAAATATTTTTAAAGGGGAAATAAAAGGACACCACGTTGTGGGTCATACTGAACATCTCTGCCCTTACACAACAGAGAGACTCAGAGAGAAAAGAAAAGGTGTTAACTATCTAGCATTGAATTAATTTTTATCAATAATATTTGTCTACAATATTAGAAAAGAAAAAGGCTTATTTACAGAAAATTAAAATACAGTTGCGATGACATCCTTTACTTTGACTGTCCTTTACTATTCAGAGTTTGTAACATGTGGCATTGCCTACATAGGATTGCCATGTATCTCTTCATTGCTCCCTGGGTAATGCTCATTTTTAGTTCTTCAGCCTTCTAACAATGGAATATTCCTCGGCCTCTGAGACTCCTTCCTTTAGTCAGTTCCTCTGAAAACCTCCATTTTAAAGAAAGGAGTGGGGCAGCAACATATGCTCCTTTAGTTTTCTCCAGGCCTTGTTTTTGACTCTGACAACTTCTTTCATCAACATTTTCCATCAACCTTCTCACTCTGGAAGATCCCTGTGAAAGTAAGCTCTTTGAGGACATGGACTATCTTTATTTTTGTTTCTAATTTATTACAAGAACAATGGTTAGTACCTAGTAAGCACTTATAAATACTTGTAGTCTTGACTTTGGTATTCTGTACTTTCAGCCATGCCAAAAAAATAATAATTTCAATAAAGTATAATAATGCCTAAACTGTATATAGTCCTTTAGGTGTTGTGGGTTTTTTGCTGTTGTTGTTTTACAAACTGTCTTAATTCTCACAAAACTGTCAATCACAGGTATGGGTATCTTCATTTTACAGAAAGAAAATAAACTCAGGGAGATTAAAGGACTTTTCCATGGTGTCAGAGACAGGAAATTTGTGGGACACTTTATATGGAAACATAGGGTAAAGACCAATACTCAGACCAACAGAATTATATGCAACATCTGTTCAGTCAAGTTAGTAGCATAAACCTGGCCAGGTGAACTCCCTGATATATAACTGATTGGAAAGCTACTTGTCTGTCTAATATACATACCCAGGAACAATATGAATAAAAGACACTGCTGTAATTTGTGTTGCTGAAGGCATCATGTGGATTAAGCCAGTGATGCTGGATGATTCCCCTATAGATGACCCTTTCTTAGAGCTTCCCTCTGCTCCTGGAAATATATTTGTCTTTCTTCTGCAGAAGTTCTTTCTGCCATCACCTTTTGATTTTCATTATTCCAGTGCTCTCACATTCAGAATCCAGGTGCTCCTCAGGCTACATATGGTCACAGAGCTATTAGATTTCAATAGTAGTAGTTGACCTCAGATCTTCCTAAACAACAAATCCAGTGCTCTTTCCATTAAAACCACAGTGTCTCTAAGGAGTGTGGAGAGTAACTTAGAAAATGTCTCACTTTATTTCATGATTAATGTTCACATATCACTTTCCTCAGAACAATTCTATGAGATAGTGTAAATATTATTTCCACTTAAAGAAAAGGAGGGAAACTAAGGCTGAGAAAAGTTGTGACTTTGTCATAGGCGGAGAACTAGTGAACGTTGGAGCTGGGATTCAATATCAGGTCTTCTTCAATTCTATTGTTTCTATCCCACTGTACCTTTCACATTGGAAGTAGGGGACATCCAACCCACTAGCTAACTGTAATCCTCAAAAAACACTACAAGGCACAAAGAAAAGTGAATATATATATATATATATATTTCAGACTACATCAAAGTCTAGCATCTCAAATAATTGTATTTGGGCATAAATTATTTTCCCAGTGATGGGTGATGGTGACCATCCAACACCAGTGCTTTCCTTCAGTGATTTATGATGGAGTAGAATTTTCCAGAGTTATCATTCCAGGGGAGTTCTAGCAGTCCCCTGAAACTTTAAATACTTAAAATTTAGTATAGCCCTTGCAATAGACTTTGCCAGTTCTCTTAGGATCAACCTCACTAAGTTTGTAGAGACTCATCAACAAAATACAGACAATAATTCAAACAATTTTGCTGCTCTTAGAAATGGGATCTATTTTCTAATTGCTCCACTTAGCGTAACTTTCCAAACCAAAATACCCCAGAAACCACTCTCTTTTACTTTTTGTCTTATCCATTAAGAGGTAAGTTTCTTGAAGGTAGGGGCTGTCCTCACTTTTGTATATATTATTTTCCTTCTTACTTTACATAAATTCACTTTGAGCAAATTTAACTTTACCTAAAGAATTCTGAAAGAAATCCCATTCTGGAAAAAAAATAAATAAAACAACACCTAAGCTAACTTTACTGTATAACAGTATGTTCTCTCTCTCTCTCTCTCTCTCTCTCTCTCTCTCTCTCTCTTTCTCTCTCTCTTCCTCCCTCTGTCTCTCTGCTCCTGTCCCTTAGCTGCCTGCTCCACTTTCCATCTCCACCAAAAACCAGAACAAAACAAGCAAATGACAACAACAATAAGACCTAAACGAAAAAAAAAAAAACTCCATGTGAAAGCAGAAGGAATTGGCAGGTAGAGACCACTATCACTGCAGCAGCAGCCAATCCTGGTCTTGGCTTGAGATCTTTGGATCTAGAGAGGAGAACTTTGTTGTCCCATGCCCATCTGGTATCCCCTGTTATCTCCATGTGTCTTCCCCCCCTCTGTGTTCTTTCTTTTGGTTCTGGACTAGCCCCCATATAGCTGACCCTGCCTCCCTTCCAAGTCCCTCCTCCTGCTCTCATTTCTCATCCCTGGCCCCCATGTATGCTTGAATCATGTGCCAGACCTCTCTCTCCATGGCAGGTATCCAGCTTCTTGCCTTCCTTCCTCACTCCTTCCCCTCCCCACCTATAAGGGCAAATTTGCATTACACAAAATCATTTTATGTAGACACCTGTGGAATGGTCCACTTATATAAATCAAGAACTGTCTGCATTTGTATTCCTAGTGCTTAGCACAGTGTTTGCCATAGACTATAGACTTACTTTGTGGTTTTTATCCCTCCTTCTTTCCTTCGTGCCTCCATCCATCCATTCATTGATTCATTCACTGGGTGATTTCTCCCCCCCACCCCCGTCTGATCTGAAGTCTCACTTAAGCTGAAGATATTTTCAGACACAGAACATGTGAGTTTTGGTTCAGTGAGTCTAAGGGCAGTAACAATTTCCCTTTATAGATACTGTGGAGTCATTCTAACTATCTCAATTTCCTGTCTAGAAAACTGAGATTAATAATGTTTCATGTACTGGTTTTTCACATTGTACTCTGAAAGTGCAAAGTGTCAAGAATGTACATAAATATTAAAAATTCTTCTTATCAAAATACAGTTTTATTTCTTCTTTCTTCCTTCTCTCTGTCTCTGTGTCTCTATCTGTCTGTCTGTCTTTCTCTCTCTCATAAGGTATAGTGTACAAAATAGTTAACACAAAATGACAGCATGTGGTCCAAACAGGAAATTCCTCAAATCTAGAGAGGGAGGGAAAAGCAGCAACCCCTGCATTGCCCTTGCAATTCCCAGTCCAAAATAACACTATTGTCTCTCTCTTCAAAGTCTATGTTGGTATGCACTGTAGGGAGCCAGAAGCTTGGGAAAGCGTTTGCAACTGAGTATACTAAAAACCTTAGAACTCTAAAATCAAAATCAGACAGAATTTATTCCTACTCATACACCCAATGGAATGCTGATGCAGGGAGCCCATATCCTCTTAAGCTCAGGTCTGACTAATGTCACATTATACATTTGCTCTAGAGACAGAGCAAAAATTCTTTGATAATCTGAACCTTATCCGGGTGGACAAATAAGAACACTAATACCTTATATTTCTCTGGGGTTTTATTGCTACAAAATATTTAGAATAGCTTATCCCATTTGATCCTCAGGACAAACCTGTAAGTTAGGTAGGTCAGAAATTACTGTATTCATTTTGCAAATGAGGAAAATAAGGCACAGAGAGGTAAAATATAGCTTGAAAATATGTAGAAGAACTAGGACTCAAGTTCATATCTTCTGATAAGTCCAGCAATCTTTGATTGTTAATTTTTCACACATAAACAAAATGGAAATTCAACATCACAGTCTGAGGGGAAAATAAAAACAAAACAAAATAAAACAAACAGAATAAAAAACCTGGGACTATCATGTTGGATCAGACCTAACACAATCCAATGCACTATTCTACTGATAACAGTGACTCAAGCATAACACTACATGAAAAGCAAGAACCAAGTTGAATTCATAAAGTGTAGTATTTTAGTATCCTATATTATCATCCTTAGTATTAATAATATATTTTGCTTTATAAATATTTTATTTAAGTGCATATGATATTATACTATATAACATAATTATGATTCCTTTTATGTACAATATGTTTTTTCCTCTGATAGCATGTACATTCCTTAGAGGGCACAGACTTTTATTTTTATGTATGTATCCTTATCACAGAACACAACATTGCAGATGTAGGCTAAATACAATACAAATGCTACAACCCTTGTTCTAGACATTCTTTTAATGCAAATTTTGTCTTATTCTATTCATAATCGAGATGGTCAAGGTCGTTATGGATTCTGTCATCCAACATGGAATCTATCACTCTCAGCTTCATATCATCTGCCCATCTGGCAAGCTTGACATCTATCATTGTTATGGTTAAGCTCAAGAGATATGGGTAATATTGTAAGATATTAACAATAATAATATTGTTAAGCTTATTTGAAACTGGCTAAAACCTGAGCTGTCATTAATGGGCCACTGGTGACGTGGAAGGAGTCCACAGTGACATAGCCTGCCTAGGATATGTCTTTGCTTGGTTCTGCCTAGGTTAACATCTTTATCTATGTCATGCCTGGCAAATATACAGATGACATGAAGATGGGAGTGACAGATTAATAATATGTGAGAGTCTGCCAAATGATTTGCTTAAATTTAACCACACTTTTTTCTTTAGCATAGTTATACATTAGATTAGATGCCTTGTCCACCCCACAATGCTCAAATGAAATGAGGTTAGGCTACCATCGATCATACTTGATGAAGCACTGTTAACTCTTAGTGATTGCAGTTTTCCTTTCTCAGTGCTCAGGAACCATCCTTTTAGATAATATGTTCTAAAATTTTGTCTGAAAGGGGAATCAACCTGTTTGTGTAGACTGTGATTAACTGTGATTTTTATCTTTGTATCCCCACTGTCTAACAATGTACTTGGACTATTCTTGGCACTTAATTAATGTTTGCAGAATGAATGAATTAAAGAAGAAATCTCATTTTATAGCAACTACTGAGCTTCCAACTGAATTTACCACTATGAGGTTTTGTGTAGAAATCATCTTTAATGATATTTTGGAGACCTAATACTTTAGGTCTCCAATACATTAGGATATAACAATCCTTCTTTTAGTTATGTTAATGTGGTGATGTGACCTTAGACAACTGCTCCCTTTCTTCATATCTCAGGTCCCTCTTCTGTAAAAAGAGAAAGTGGGATGAGTTGGTATCTCTTATAGATCTAATGTTCTTTGGTTTGTTACCAAAAAAAAAAAAACTGTTATGGGAGGCAGATTCACTATTCTTATGGTTGTTGTTATTGTTGTTCAGTTATTCAGACACATTTGATTCTTTATAAGCCCAAGAACCAAAGCAAGCCAGGACCCTGTGTCCCCCACTATCTCCCAAAGTCTGTCCAAGCTCATATTTGTTGATTCCATGACACTATCTATCCTTTGGTATAGTATACCTCTTTCCCAGCTGTTGCAGCTAAACTATTATGTAAAGTATCTTTCTTAAGGATTTGCAGAAAGCTACAAGCAGAGTTATAATCAGAAGTCAGAAATATTTTGTTTCCAATACACAGTCCAATAGTGATGAATGATGATGATGACGATGATGATGAGAATGTTGATGATGATAAATAACAATAGCTAATATGTATATAGTGTTTACTGTGTGCCAGGCACTATGCTAAGCACTTCACATAAATTATCTCTTTGGATGCTCACAACAACACTGGAAGGTCAGTGTTTTTACTATCTCCATTTTACAGGCAGGGAAACTGAGGTAAATAAGTTAAGTGACTTTCCCAGGGTCACGGCTAATCTAAGGCCAGATTTGAAATGAGGTAAGTTGCCTCTACTAATTCTCCTGTTATCAAAATATGTCAAATGCCAAGATATACATTTCAAATAATTCCAAACGACTGAGAAGTGATCCAGTCAAGAAGGACAATGGAAAACTTCAATGTTGGAGGGAATCCTCCAGAAGTTACTATATTTAAAGCTTCTCTTGTCACCATTGGAAGTTATTTATACACAATTGTATCAAAAGTGTGAATGCTATTCTTATAGAATACAAGGGGAAAAGTGCACTAATTGGACAGTATGAGCATGAGCATCATTGTTAAGGAGAAATTTAAGCCTTCTTCAACAAATAAATATAATAATTTAAATTTCTTCGCGTTTACCTTTCAAAGTTATGGCTCATAGGATATTAGAAGTGACTCTGGCACAAGGATTTAAACACTGGGACAGGTAGTGTTACTATCATTCACTTGCCTCTCATGTTCTTAAAGTTAACTTTGACTTTTTCTTTTCCTTCATCACCCTGGAAACCATCTAGAGGTAATTTGGAATCAACATGGTCAAACCACATTCTTTCCCGATGAATGTGTTCTTTTTCAGACTTTTTTTTTTATTTCTTTCAGTGGTACCAGCATTACCCTTATCTGCTTCTGGTTCACCCATTTGTGGAGAGTTGAGCTCAAGCCCAACTCAAACCCTCCATGTGAGTTAATTGGGAGAGGGTCATAAAAACTGCACTAAACCCTGATCTGAGGGCTTAGAAACTGCTGCTATTGTGTTTACCATCTGTAGAGCAATAGGAGGGCACTCTCCATCTTCAGAGTGCTTCCAGGTCCTCCTCATGAGGAGGAAGACTCAGAAGAGAGAAACAGGAGAAGGAGCACATCCCATGTGTTCCAGCATTCCTCCAGTCACAGGCCCTAGCTGGCTAAACTGTTTGTAGCCATCAGGATAGCCAGTGATGGTCTTAGAGTCAATTAAATTCATTTATGCAAGATTAGCATCATACCTCTTTCAGTGCAGAATTGGAAGAGACCTAAGAGTTCACTGAGTGTGCTGCCGTTATTTTATAGATAAGGAAAAAGGAGGCTCAGACATACTAAGTTATTTAGCCAGGGTCACTAAGATAATATGCATTAGAGGTGGGTTTTGAATCCAGATCTCTGACCCCTGTTTTATCAGTCTTTCCATTGTGCCACAGTTCACAGCTGGCTAGTTTGATGGTTACTGATGGCTCAGCCAGTCAGTGATGCTATGGAAAAGAAGGTGAAGTATTACCTCATTTTCTCTTCAATAAGCAAATTCCATTTGGGGGAAACCTAACAGATGAATCTTCTTGATAATAGCCATATTTTTTATAAAAGTTGTACCCTCCTAAATACCACAGTCACATTTCTATGTTCTTTCTCCCAGCCATATGAAAGTATTAGAGCAAACAGTAGCAATCATTCCTCCAAAGAAGTTGACAAGGAATGTATTATATAAGTTATCTTGAAGAGCTCGGTATCAAACAACTAACACAATTGTGTCTCATCAAAGACCTCAAATTTAAGGTTGGAAACAGAGTAGAATCATTGTATCAAGAAAAAAAAATTCATGAGTGAGGTGACAGCACATATTTATGAATCTTATCAAAACAAGGAGGTAATTATTTTTTTATTTTTTTGAAAGCAGATGAGATATTTGACTCTTTGAGAGTAGAGAAGTTACACAATAAATCCAAATTTGTCAATTTTGGAATGCCTATGGTCAACCCATAGTTTCACTGTGGATCCTATGAAGAATATGTGGCACAAATATTTAAAGAATTTAGATTTAATTTTTCTGAAGTTATTACTCATTGCCATTGCAAAGTCAATTGAGATGTCAAGAGAAAAAAAGAAAATCAGCTGTTATATTAAAAACAATTTTATTTTAAAGGGAAAAAAATCTCATATTCATTTTTGCAGTTTCTAATAGCACCTTAGTACTACAGCATTATGTTGAAAAAGCACATGTGATTATATATGTTTTTGAGATTTATAATCATTTCTGTGTGTATTGCAGGGTAGTGGGAAGAAGGTCCTTAATGAATGATTCCCCTACCCAGCTTACTTTATAAAATCACAGAAAGGGAGAAATGAGTATTAATGTGATCAACTAAAGTCTTAAGAAATGTCTCATCACCCCTTTGTGAAGTATAAAGTATATCTATCTATATCTATCTATCTATATAATCTATATATCTATATCTCTACATATCTAGCTAGCTAGCTAATCTCTCTCTAGACAGATAGAGGTTGCAGCTGATACAGCTAAACTATTATGCAAAGTAGCCTGCTTAAGGATTATAATGTATATCATAAGGGGATAGATGTACATATTTATATATATATATATATATATATACACATATACATATATACATATGGAGAAAGAGAGACAAAGAGAGAGAGAGAATGGACAGTTTACCCTTGGTTGGCCTCTGGAGGTCCTTAACAAAGAAATATTCTAGTTTTCAGAAATGAGTAAGATAGTTGAGACATGATCATGTTTTTTGAAGTGTGATCCCTTTGCCTAAACTTGGGGCAACAAGTGGTGAGAGCATTTTTTTTCTCTTCACTCTCTCATTGGTTAGGGATCTTGCAGTGGAGATAATCATCCATTAGAAGACATTACATTTGGAGGGGGGGGTGAGAAATGGGAAACAAGACAGGGACACAGAGATTTGATAAGCAATTTCAATGAACATAATTTCAGGAATGAAAGAAGAGTCTACTGTGGATTCAAAAGAGCAATGTCCCTGAGCTGAAAAGAGAAATAGGCCCAAGAAGCACAATTCAGGACCTTGTGCAGCAAAGATGTTGTGAATATGGAGCACAATTATGAAGGCACCATTAGATGGGGTAGTTTGATGGGGCAGTGGATAGAGTAGTGGACCTATAGTCAGGAAACCCTGATTTCAAATCGAGCCTCAGATACTTACTAGCTGTGTGATCCACAGTGTAAATTTCAACCTCTCTCTGTCTCGGTTTCCTCATAACTAAAAACAGGATAACAATAGCATCTACCATCCAGAGCCATAGTGAGAAAAAAAAATGAGATACTACTGGTAAAGAACTACATAAATTTATTATTATTATTAAATATTAGAATCCTGTAGTATTAAAGATGCAGCATGAGTTTCCTTAGTCATAGGTACTCCTTACATATATACCTTACTATCATTGTTTCCTAAGTGGGAAAGTATGCCTTCAGTTAATGGAAGGAATAATTTGTAGCTACTATTCTTAGTGAATATCTCTCTTTCAGTTATATTTTTCCAGTTGCTATTGAAGGTTATGGGAGCTGAACAGCTATCATTTTAGGGGTATGGATTCACAAAATATCCTTGAACATAAGGCAGCATTTTAACTCTATGGATTAGGCCTAAAACATACAAGTGTGAGTGTGAATTGAAAAGTTAGCACCTAAACATACATTTTACCTAAAATACATTACGGTTACCCTTTGCCCTTGGAGGGACCCAGTGGAAAAGTTTTTCCATTTAGGAATTGCCTTACTGGAAACCTTCATTTTGTAGGTATCCACTAGAAAAAAGAATCACTTTTTTTGTTGTTGTTGTTTTTAGTAGGGGTTTATGTGCTATAGTTTTAGAAGCGAAGACATTTGAACCTGGAGAGACATATGCTTTTAGCGACCCAATCTGTGGACATCAATTTTGGGAGGCAGCTTCAGAAAGGATACTATACATGATTTTATAATAAGTCTCTATTAGTCACATATTATGAGATGCTTTGCTTAAAATCACATAATCCATAAACATTTATTAAGCACCTATTGCATGCCAGGCACTGTGCTACAATATAGAACAAAGGTTATTTCTTCCCAGACTTCACTCTTGACTCTCTGATGTCTCTACAATGCCACATATGCTTTTTTACCCTGGAAAGCTCATTTCACCCACTGGAAATACCTTCTGTTTCTGTAGCCTCTCATGATGATTGGTTGTTTCCTCTCAGAACTTCAAGCAATATCTTCATTCCTCCCCTGGTTGCACTACTACACCAACAAACTCTTTTCAGTTTCCTTTTAAGTCAGATCTTCCTCTATTACAATGTAAGCTCCTTGAGGGGCAAGAACTGTATTTGTGCTTGTATTTGCATTGCCAATGCATACCCTAATGTCTATCACTTTAGGGCTTAATACATGCTTGTTGACTTGACACGGACAGGCTAGTTTTCCACGGTTAGCATAGAATTTTCTTATAAGAAATAATTTCAAATTGTTTTCTAACCCACTGGGAAAAAAATACTGTACCAGTGCTTGTAGGCCTTAACATTAAAAAGCCAATGTTTAATTCTCACATGGTTATTTGCATCAATAGTGTTCTCTCCAAATTTTATCCCAGGAAATCCAGTAGCTCTGAGCAAGGAGACGCAACAGGGGAAAACTGAGAGCAAAAATATGTGTAAGTATATTTAGAAAGAAGCGAACAGTATGAACCCACCTCTGGAGAATTAGGCAAGATATACCATATAAGTCAAGACCAAGACTTCAAATTAATCTTAGGAGAGGCACATGGCAGTGACTTAGTAGATAGAGAGCTGGACTTAGAATCAGGAAGAAATGAGTTCAGAACTGACTCCAGGCATTTATTAGCTCTGGGGACCCTGGGTAAGTCATTTAACTTCTCTCAGTCCCAGTTTCCTGAACTGTAAAATAAGGCTCATTATAGCACCTACCTCCCTGGGTTGCTGTTAGGATAAAATGAGATAATATTAATTAAGTGCATTACAAACATCAAAGTGCTATACAAATGCTAGTTGTTGTTGTTATATGTTTAGGAGCTATTCAGGAGCATGTCTTGGAGCATGAAATATATATTTTTTTCTTTCTTTTGGAGGAGGGGAGGAAAGGCAATTGGGGTGAAGTGACTTGTACAAGGTCACACAGCTAGTAAGTGTCAAGTGTCTGAGGTCACATTTGAACTCAGGTCCGCCTGACTCCAAGGCCAGTGCTCTATTCACTAGATGCCCCCTTTTTAAAAATACATTTTTATAAAGGTCATTTAGAAATGTCGTCTCAACTGAAATTCGTTTCTGAAGTTTTGCCTCTCTTATGGTCATGTACTATGGACAAGGTTGTCTTTGTGCTAGAAGTCACAGTTGTGAAAAGGTCTGCTTTGACACTGAATAGTACCTTGTTAAAAAAGGAAAATGACATTCCAAACATATTCGAACTGTTCTCTCTATACAGAGGTGCATTTTCAAATACATACAAAAGGCAACTTTGTTCAGTGACATACAGTGTATCTATAGCTTTGTGTATCATTCATTAATCATTCTCACCTTGCAAGAATATAAAAATGCAACAGCAATCACTGAGTAACAACAGTGTAATGTAAAATGCTAAAATATCCTATAAGAGACACAAAAAAGTATTTTTGCATAAAAAGTTATATTAGACATTGTCTCATTTATAGATGCTGAGTTTGGTGCCTGAAGGGAATAGGAATAGATCTTTGATGTAACAAAATCTACTAAAATATATGTATGATGTAATAAAATCTACTAAAATACATGTATGAAGAACCAACATTTTCAGAGAAGATTTGTCAAGTTTGTGGCAGATTAACTCTGGGATAAATATAAAAACTCAAATCACTTTGTAAACGATGTAGAATGATGTTTCCTATGTATTTAAACAGTTTGATGATTTCAAGGAGTAGTGAAAGAATTTTTATTTATTGAATATTAGAAAAATATGAGTAGATGAAATAGTTCAAGAACACATCATGAGATGAAGGATTGTGTTGAATATTTTAGGGTTACAGGACCTCTTGGTCCCTCAGTTTGTGTGATATAATGGTTTTGCAATTAAAATAGCAATTTTTAAAATGCAAATATAAATAATCAGTTAGAACATGTATATATATAATATATTGTTAGTAATATATTATATAATATATGCTACATGTAGCATCATTTTAAAAATCACTTAGCTTGAGAGTGGAAATTTGGTGAATCATAAACTTTTAAGTGAAAGGTGAGTCACTGAGAATGAGGAGATTCTGTTTTAAGCTACTGAAAGATACAGGGGACATAAAAGGTAGGAGACTCAGGTAAATAAAGACTAAGGGAAGAGCAGGGGGTCAGAAAAGTAACTTTGGCACATCTGTGTGAAGAGATCAGCACAAGAGAAGTCAGATCAATGTTATTCAGTTGTATGATTCCTGATTGTAGGACAGAAACTTAACCTTACAGGTATTGCTGTTAAGCATCCTGTAGAGCTTAAGAAAGATGAGACAGTTCAGAGGTAAATGTTTTGTTTTGTTCTTTCCTGCATCTCTCTGGTTTGAGAGGAAAAGGAAAAAAAAAACAGAAAGACAAATGCTGCATCATTTTTATATAAGAGCTCCTAGGCTGCTTTACCTTGTCCAGATAACCTACTGTGATCTCTTTTCTGAGTGGACAACACAACATCCTGTTAAGTGAATGACTGGCTGATCTAAGTTGCGTAGCCCAGACATAACCAAACTAATACGTTTTACATTTTTTAAGTTTAAAGAGAACTGCTATCCACAATGGTGATTATTTGAGAGTTCATAAATGCTATTTCCAAGTATATAAAAGAAGTTTTGATGAGCTGGGAAGGAGATGATGACCAACATATGCACAGGTAGCAGAGAATAAATTTTTTTTCTGATACAGATTTTTCTGAATATTTCAATGACATCAAAGTATGCATTCCATAGCTGTGAATTACACTAAACGCATCAATTTTCCTCCCTCATATTTTCCCCTGCCAGTTTTCTGAAATGCATGACCAATCTCCCACATTGATATTGAGTGCATTGGTGGAAGTGCTGGCTAGGCTAATAGGTACATGGATTTATTATTTATTTATATATTATATATACTTACATATAATATATGTTATGATATTATATATAATATATATTATTTATGCACATGTTTTACTATATTAATTATTATAATATTATTTGCTTTTAATTATTACAAAGTAAATGGTGGTTTTTAAGATATAAAAGTGCCATATTGTGAGTGGCTGGTTATTTAATTGAAAGGCATTGGTAGAGGCTCAAGAGCTAATGTGGTGAGTAAGGGGATTTTATTACTACTCAACAGGGTAACTCCTAGGATCCTGAGAGAATTTGAGGGTAAATGTCTGGTTGTAGTTCTTTTGAAAGCTAATGTTAAGAGCAGATAAGACTGTGAGCCAACTCTGAGAGTAAGAAGAATTCTACAATTGCCATGATGGCCTGACACTATGGGGGTCCATGTCAATGGCTAGCTACTGTAATCCAGAATACCAAAGCATTACAATAGTAATCTTTTTTTCTCAAGAAATAAAAGTACATTTTGGGGGGGAGGGGCAGGACTATAACCACTCATTTGGGGGTAACTGAGAGCATTGTCCCATCTGGAAACTGTTGCCTTCTAGCTAGTACTACTTATCTTAATACAAAAGTAGTACATTTTATGTGTATTTCGTCATTCTCAGTGTAAAATTCCCTTATAGAACCATGATGTTTTCCTATTTGCTTTTTTTTTTAAAGCAATCAAGGTTAAGTAACTTGTTCAAGGTTACACGGCCAGTTATTTCTGGGTGTGGTGCTAAGTATCTGAGCCCAGATTTGATCCCCAGGTCATCCCGACACTGGAGCCAGTGCTCTTTACTTGCTAAGCCACCTGGATACCCCTAAGCAATTGGGGTTAAGTAACTTGCTCAAGGCTACATGGCCAGGTGTTTCTGGGTGGGTGCTAAGTGTCTGAGCCCAGATTCGATCCCCAGGTCATCCCGACACTGGAGCCGGTGCTCTTACTCTCTGTGGTACCTGGCCGCCCCTCCTATTTGCTTTTGAGAAAGCAATCACCAGAGGAAATGACAGATATATTCCTTTTTAACAAAGGTATAAAGTCATATAGACTGGTTTTACTTAAGTATCACAGTTAAAATTGATTCTGTTTGGCTCTTTCCACCATTAAGACTTGGGATATTTTTCAAATAATCACTAATTTCATGTGAGTGTTCCAGAAAACTTGAGGTCTCCCTTTCCAGGGCTAGTTGGGCAGAAGATGGCTGCTGTAGGATAAAATGTTTTGGGGAGGTATGGTCTTCTCAAGGTGTGTAATACTATTCATCACTGATGTGTCTATGAAACTTTAAGGCTTGCAAAACATTTTGCACCTATTATCTCACTGATCCTTTGGAAACTTTATGTGATTGCATTATCATCAGCATTATGACCATTTTACAATAAAAACAAAAAGGTGCTGAAAGATTAAGCAAGTTGTTCAGTTACATAGCTAATAGGCAAAAACAGTTGAATTTGAATCTAGACTCTGAATTTAGCACATTATTCATACTGAGTTTAAATTAGTCCAGTCCTTTATATCAGTGGTCTCAAATTCAAATAGAAAATGCAGCTACTAATCCCCACATAAAGATTCCTGCAGGGTACATACTGACTCAGTTTTAAGATGTAATGTTATCTACGTTTTATTATATTTTTAAAAAATATTTCCCAATTATATTTTAATCTGATTAGGCAGCACTAATGAGTGTTCTCTCAAGGCACATTTTTTAGCACCTTTGCATTAGATCAGTTATTCTTTTACTCTTCCCGCTTAGTATTTCTAAACACAGACTGCTACAGTTCAGTCATTTGACTTCCTGATCATTTAAAAATTGTTTTAAAGAACAAATGTTTCTTTCCTTGAAACAAATTTTCTGTATATAACAAGTGTGCTTTCCCAGAACTGGTTATGACCCCTCAGAGTTCTTGGGATATTTAAGGAGTCCGTAGCTTGGTTTTTTTTGTTCTTCCATCAGCTCAAGTCCCAACTGTCTGTGTTCAATTCATATGGACTAGCATTCCAACTTTCATTAAACCATGATTTACTTCAACAATACAGCAAGAACAAATGTACGGACATTTCCTCCAACGCCTGTGGGGGATGTTTTCTTCCATACCACCTCTTTCTCTAGAAGAGGAGGTTCAAAAATTATTTCTGTTACTACACAACATTGGCCTCACCAAGTCCACATCCAGATGAATTTTCCCACTAGGCTGGAGTCAGGAAAATATCTTCTTGTTCCTTGAGGTTCCAAAGCTATACTAGCTGAGAAACCTGAATTGTACTATAACTCTCAGATTCCTATGAATGATTCTCCTGATCTTTCAGAACTCCCAACATTAGAAACTCTGTTCCTTTTACTGAATACCACAAGGAAATCATAAAAAATCTTCCAGAAGTGAATGTGGAAAAAAAGAGCATAACTGAAGATGACAGGCCTCTTCAACCTGTGGATAGCTATTGAGAACCAGTTACAAAGTTGACACATGCTCCACAATCTGTCTCTATGACTACCTTACATATATATTTCCCCAAAGCAGCCCCCTAGAGTCTTATACATAAAGACTTCATCTTCTCCTCAGGGTCTTCTCTGTGAAGACATCACCAGAGGCACTCTGTACCTGTGCTAGTCCAACATTCCCATTTGTAAATGGTATCATTTTGAGAAATAAACATTAGCTTTAAGGATATGGAACAGTTTGGGAATTTATTTCATGAAGCTTTGATAAATGTTTTTATCCCCCATTAAATTCATGATTTATTTACTTACTTGAATGAAATTTTGATTTAAAAGTATACGGTACAGTAGAAATATCACTGGCTTTGGAATGAGGACCTGAATTCAAATCCCCATCTGTGATGATTGCTACTAGTGGCATGCTGGACAATTCACTAGGTCTCTCTCTTCCTTAGTTTCCTCAAATGTAAAATAATTGAAGGGACTCTAATATCCCTTTTAGCCTAGATTTATTATCCTGTGATCACTATACCAAATGCAATCTTTAAGCAATCTACATTCTGGCCTTGCTTGATTGTTAAACGTAGTAATCTATAAAATCTCCATAGTATCTACTTCATGTTTGGAGGCTGTTCTGATTGCTTTGTTTTGTTCTGTTTTATTATGTCCAGGGTCCCAATGTAGCACTCAGCACTATGCATTTATTATAATTTTTCATTCTCACTATATCACTTTCCCATTTGAATAAATGTCTGCTTAGAAATAATGCAGTCCTTATTATAAGAATTTTCAAGGATTGGAATATTGTAAAAGTAACATCCATCCTTCTCAACATGTTCCCACTTTCTCCTATGATACTCTAACTAATGGAACAATAATGCATTTCTCCCAAATGGTTAACTTATACAGCAATGATTTTCTATTATATTTGTCCAGATTCTTCATTAATAGCTGGGTTTTTGTTTTCTTTGCAAATTAGTTAATTTCTTTATCCTTAGTTTTAAGTAAAGCAGGTAAATGAATTGTCTCTCCTTCTAACTCCTCTGTTCTCTTTAAAATTTGCTTATTTTTGTGACTTTTTTTGGTATGTTCCAAGGAGTTTGCCTTGATAAGATAATTTCTAGAACTTTCTATCTTAATGAGTCTTAGGCCTTTGGTTATGCTAAAAAAAAAAAATTAGCTTCTACTACCAGAGGAGCCTTTAAAAAAAATGATGCATTGCACCTAAGATCAAGAGATTTTCTTATCAATGGATTTCTCTCCCGCCTAGATGTTCCACCATATAGCATAGATTATTTATATCTGGCTTGGGCATTTAAAAAACAGCCATATTCTATATCACATCAGAAGACACAGGGAACAGCTATGGAGAAGAAATGAAGAGATTCCTCTTTGTAGAGCAAATTGTGCATTCTAAAAACAATTTTGAGGTCAGGGGAGGTAGGATATTCAGGAAAAACATGTGTATTTCTATCAGCAGAATCATGAATTTCTGAGATAAGTAGTAACTCTATTGAACAACATGGGAAAACACACATTTAAATACCTAAAGGCATATTAAGAGATGATAGCAGGTGATGATAAGGCTGCCAGGTGCCACAGTGTTTGCAATGCTGAACCTAGAGTCAGGAAAACTTCATGAGTTCAAATCTGGCTTTTCATACTAGCTATGTGACCTGGCCAAGTCACTTAACTCTGTTTCCTTCAGTTCCTCATCTGTAAAGTGAGTTGGAGAAGGAAATGGCAAACCACTCCAGTATCTTTACCAAGAAAATCCCAAACGGGGTCACAGAGAGTCAGATATAACTGAAAAAAGAGTCAACAAAATATTTTTATAAGAAAAGGGAAAAATTATAACATGGAGGTTTGAGATAAGCAAAATAAATAGCTTTCCAATCACTGTTGTGGCAGATAAGGGGTAGGTGACAGTGGAATTGTAAAGAGGATAAAGCCATAATGCTTTCCCATCTGGATGTTACTATTCTACTTCATTGCCCCTCCTCTGATTGGGTCTACACCTAAAAATGGCCTCTCCTTGGTAATATCACCTGCCCCCCTCTTCTCTCCAGAAGTTCTAGTACCTCAGTAGTATGGAAAATTTGTGGTATCCCAAGAAGTTGCACAGGAAATGTGCCCTCTCCTTCATACTACCGTGTTTCCCCAATAATAAGACCTATCCCGAAAATAAGCCCTCCCCTTACTGTGTAAGATTCCTCTAAAATAAGCCCTCCCCTGAAAATAAGCCCTATTGACATTGCTACTGTAGTGAAGGTGATCCCCTGCGCTACACTCTACATTACAGTACCCTCTATATGCACCGTCCCCGCCCCCCGGGGTGAAACGCACACCACGCTCTGAGCTGCATCCAATCAGAACTGCAGCAGTGAGCACGTCATCCTGTTCTTCCCCAGTGATTTGCTTGCTGGCGCCATTGAGAGCAGTGCCACGGAGGAGAGCTGAGGCAGGACAACATAAAAACCCAGTATGTAAGCGGGAGCGAGGGGGCATGATGGAGGATAAAAAGGGCATGATGGAGGAAAAATGAAGAACTCAGGGGGCATGATGGAGTGAAAAGAAGGACTGATGGTCATAATTTTATTATTCTGTCTGTTGTGACCCCCAGACATGAGTACAAAAAGGAAGAGCTATACTGTTGAGTATAAGAAAGCAATTGTAGAGGAGTCACATGGCAAGAATCTTGCAGTTTTCTGTAAAGAAAAACTTTTGGATCTTCGAATGGTCAGAAAATGGAGAGCAGATTATAATAACCTCAATCAACAGGTGGATGAGGGAAAAGGGAAAAAGAGCAGGTCTGGATCAGGTTGGCAGCCCTTATATCCTGACTTGGAGATCCTCATTGGTGAATGGATTGCTGACAGGAGAGCAAAGGCCTTGGTTGTGCGCAGGGCTGATATTCAAGCATTTGCCCTTTCAATGGCACCAGAGTTTGAAATGGTCTCAGAAGGATTCAAAGCATCACAACACTGGTTGGACGGTTTCCTTTAACGGTATGAACTGTCCCTAAGAAGATCAACAACACTGTTTAAGCTGGAAGATGCAGAAGTTATTAAACATGCACTTGCATTCAAGTCCTTTATTGATAGAATCGACATTTCCAAGTACCAAACCTGCAATATGATTGCTATGGATGAAACTGCAGTGTTTATGGGACAAGGATCTCAAACAACAATTCATCACAGGGGTGCAACGTCAACCTACATTCCTACCACTGGCTATGAAAGTGCACGGGTCACCTGTGTTTTGGCAATTCATTTGGATGGAAAGAAAGCCACACCTCTAATCATCAGTAAGGGCAAGAAAGATAAGATTGAGTGTGTATCTGGCATTTACGTTCTTGAAACCGAAAAAGCCTGGTGTACACAAGCCGTTATAAGAAAGTGGGTTGATTTAATGCTGCCACTTGTTATGCTAGGTAACCAAAGAGGTCTGATAGTCTGGGATTCAGCCAGCACTCACCACGCTAAAGAAATGAAGAACTTCCTTGCAGAGAGAAGAATAGATCAAGTAATGATTCCTGCAGGAATGACTGCCTATCTCCAGACCCTTGATATTGCAATAAACAAGCCATTCAAGGACCATTTGCGCATGGAAGTCAATGACTACACTGAAAATAGAATGGAGGGGCGGCCAGGTAGCACAGTGAGTAAGAGCACCGGCTCCAGGGTTGAGAAGACCTGGAGATCGAATCCCGGGCTCAGACACTTAGCACCCACCCAGAAACACATGGCTGTGTAACCTTGAGCAAGTTACTTAACCCCAATTGCTTAGGGGTGGCCAGGTGGCTCAGCGAGTAAGAGCACTGGCTCCAGTGTCGGGATGACCTGGATCAAATCTGGGCTCAGATACTCATCACCACACCCAGAAATAACTGGCCGTGTAACCTTGAGCAAGTTACTTAACCCCGATTGCTTTAAAAAAAATAAAAATAAAATAAAATAAAATTAAAAAAAAGAAAATAGAATGGAAAGAAATCAGCGTGGAAACTTTGTGAAGCCCTGTCTGCAAGAAGTCGTGACTTGGGTGAAGAAGTCATGGGATAAAATTACTGACAGCTGTGTCGCCAAGGCACTACGAGCAGGTTACCTGGACAAGACATATTCATTTAAAGAGAGCTATATTGCTGGACATAACAGATTGGGTCCACTTCTTCTGAAGGAAATGGAGGCACAAGACATCCAGGACGGAATTAAGGGTATGGACACTTATGACGATGTTGTTGAAGAAGATGACATGATCATTACTGAATAAAGGTACATTTTTTTGTTCACATTTACCTGTTTATTAAAATTGCTGTCAATGTTCATTAAAATAAGCCCTCCCCTGAAAATAAGCCCTCTGGTGTTTTTCTGTCCAAAAAATATAATAAGACAGTGTCTTATTATCGGGGAAACACGGTACTAGCAACTTGTACCCATTCCTCCCCTACTCTCCCCCCCCCCCCCACACACACACAATTGCTATTATGCTGCTTAACAGTCTGATAGGAGGGGAGCAGAGCTAAGATGGCAGAGTAGAAGCACAAATTTGGTGTGGACTCCCATCCAATCACTTCCAATACATGTAAAACAATGACTTTAAACAAACTTTAGAGCTACAGAACCCACAAAGAGACAAAAAGAAACAAAGCTCATAGTGAAAGAAGCCTGGCAGAGCAACAGAAAGGATCTATCACACCAGGCTGGGAGCTGAGCTCAGCCCCATGTGAGCCATGGGGTTCCCAGCCCCAGGGTGGCCTGCCAGCATGAGGTCTGGAGCAGACTTCAGGAAAGAGAATCACCACCAGCTGTGGCAGTTTCCAGAATTATCAACCCATAAATTCCAAAAAAAAAAAAGTAAAAGGTCAGTGTAGAACTTTGTGGGAACAGGGACTGAAAATGCAGTCTGGCCCCCAGGGTGAGAAGCCACAGAGGTAAAGCGGCTGTGAAGCCACCATTGCTTGGCTATCTCAGGAGCTCCCTTGCCTACAGACTGCAGGGGAACCAAGCCGCCATTCAGAGGGTAATCACTCTTGCCTTAACCTGCTTGGATCTGGATCATGGTCTTGGATGGTGGTCCTAGGGTGTGTGACCAGTGAACCAGAGCTAGTGGTGTCTGTAGAGAGGACGCCCAACTAATAGCTCCAGTAGTTGCAAAACCCCCAGAGATTTGGGACACAGCACTCTCCATTCTGGAAGCAAAGTTCTCCTGTGGCAAAGCACTCAAATGTCATGTAATTGACTGGCAGGATAAGCAAGCCGAGGAAACATAATCAAATCACAGATTCCTTTTTTGGGGACAAAAAGGATCAAGGCATGGAGTGGGAGGACGACAGCGAAGTCAGAACTCCTGCATCAAAAGCCTCCAAGAAAAAAATGAATTTGTTACATGCCATGGAGGAGCTCAAAAAGGATTTTGAAAATCAAGAGAAGTGGAGGAAAAATTGGGAAATGAGAATGATACAAGAAAATCATGAAAAGCAAGTCAACAGCCTGCTAAAGGAGACCCAAACATACACTGAAGAAAATAACACCTTAAAAAACAGACTAACTCAAATGGCAAAAGAGGCCCAAAAAGCCAGTGAGAAGAATGACTTAAAAAGCCAAATTTGCCAGAAGGAAAAGGAATTTCAAAAACTCACTGAAGAGAATAACTCCTTCAAAATAAGATTGGAGTGACTGGAAGCTAATGACTGTATGAGAAATCAAGATACTATAAAACAGATCTAAACACATGTAAAAATAGAAGGCAATGTGAAATATTTCATTGGAAAAACTACTGATCTGGAAAAATAGATCCAGGAGAGATAATTTTAAAATTACTAGACTACCTGAAAGCCATTAGCCTAGATATCATCTAAAAAAAGAGCCTAATTACCATCTTGAAAGAAATTATCAAGCAAAACTGTCCTGATATTCTAGAATCTGAGGGCAAAATAGAAATTGAAAGAATTCACCTATCGCTTCTTGAAAAAGATCCCCAAAAGAAAATTCCTAGGAATATTATAGCCAAATTCCAGAGTTCCCAGGTCAAGGAGAAAATACTGCAAGCAGTCAGGAAGAAACAATTTGAGTATTGTGGAAACACAATCAGGATAACACAAGACCTAGCAGCTTCTACATTAAGGGATCAAAGGGCTTGCTTGGTATATGATATTCCAGAGGTCAAAGGAGCTAGGATTAAAACCAAGAATCACCTACCCAACAAAACTGAGTATAATGCTTTTGGGGGACAAAAAGGATCAGGGGAAAATATGGTCATTCAATGAAATAGAGGATTTTCAAGCATTCTTGATGAAAAAAACAGAGCTGAACAGAAAATCTGACTTTCAAATACAAGAAGCAAGAGAAGCATGAGAAAGTAAACAGGAAAAAGAAATCATAACGAACTTATTAAAGTTGAACTATTTACATTCCTACATGGAAAAACAATAATTATAACACATAAGACTTTTCTCAGTATGAGGATAGTTGAAGGAAATATATGTATGTATAGGAGAGTGTATGTGTATATAAATATATGTGAGTGTGGGCATATGTATGTTCATGTATACATAGAAAGAGGGCACAGGATGAGTTGAATATGAAGGGATGATATCTAAAAAATAAAATTAAGATTTGAGAGAGGAATTCATTGGGAGAAGGAGAAAGGAGGAGACAGATTAGGGTAAATTATCTCATATAAAAGAGGAAAGAGAAAACTGTTACAATGGAGGGGAAGAACAGGAAGATGAAAAGGAATGGAACAACCTTATTCTCACTGAATTTAGGTTAAGGAGGGAATAACAAACACACTCAACTGGGTATCTTACCCTACAGGAAAATAGGGGAGAAGGGGATGGGAGGGAGGATGATAGAAGGGAGGGCAGATTGGGGGAGAGGGTAGTTAGAAGCAAACATTTTTGAAAAGGGATAGGGTCAAAGGAGAAAATGGAATAAGTGGGGGGCGGAATAGGATGAAGGGAAATATAGGTGGTCTTTCATAATATGACAACTATGGAAATTATCTGGGTAACTGCAAATGCACAAACTATATTGAATTGCTTTTTTTTCCCAGTGGGGGCGGGTGAGGAGGGAGGAAGGGAAAAAATCTGGAACTCAAAGTATTAAAAACAAATGTTTAAAAAAATTTGTGGAGCAGCCAGGTAGCACAGTGAGTAAGAGCACCGGCCCCAGAGTCAGGATGACCTGGGATCGAATCCGGGCTCAGACACTTAGCACCCACCCAGAAACACCTGGCTGTGTAACCTTGAGCAAGTTACTTAACTCCAATTGCTGAGGGGCAGCCAGGTGGCGCAGTGAGTAACAACACTGGCCCCAGAATCAGGATGACCTGGGATGGAATCTGGGCTCTGATACTTAGCACCACACCCAGAAATAACTGGCCATAACTGGCCAACTCATAACTTGAGCAAATTACTCAATCCCAATTGTTTTAAAAAAATTTTTTGTTGTTTTTTACACACAACTGGGCAATAAGACGTACAGGCACTGGGATATAGAGGTCTGTCTGTCTTGCCCTCCTAGAAAGTTAGAGGGCTGATGGGAGAGGATATAGGGGAGAACAGATTGGGGGAAGATATACTCAGTGGGCTTGGTATTTTGGGGTAGGGGTAGTAGAAAGATGGGGAGAAAAGTTGTATTTCAAAATCTAGTGGAAATGAATGTTGAGAACTAAAAATAGATAAATAAACAATGAAAAAATAATCTGATAGGAGCATAGGTAGTATTCTCTAGTATCTCAGAACAACTCTTAGTTCAGTATATGACAGTCTGTATTAGAGATTTGGGTGAGACCCAAATTTCTAGGGTTTTAACAAAGAAGAAATTCTTTTCATGAAATTCTAAGTCAAATAATAATGTAAAGGAAAACAAAAAACTTTAGAACTTTAATCAATATATTAACCAGTCATGACTTCAGAAGATTGATGAAGCATGGCTTCCACATCTCAGCTGAGAGGTGGTGGACTAGAATTACAAAATGAGGCTAATATTTTTAGACTGGGCCAAAGTATTGATTTGTTTTCTTCATTATACTGATTTGTTACAAGAGAGAGCTCTTTTGGAGAGCTGTGTTAAGTCATTGGGAAGTGAGAGTGATGTTAAAAAAAAAGGACATCAATAAAATATTTCTTTAAAACAGTTTAAAGATATGATCTTTCCTCGAAGATGCCATGACACCCCATCCCTTCCATCCTCTTGGTTGAAGACCTTGCTTTACTGAAAAAAACTGAGATCATTTACCAAGTGTTCTATCTTTTCCCTCTCTCACATTCCTCTGAAATCATAATTAATTATTTTCTTCTTTACTCCAGTCTTTGATGATGATTCTTTAACTTTCCAAAGCCAGTCCTTTTACATGCACCATTGATTCCATCCCTTCCCATTTTTCTAATAAGTTACCTTCAATATCATTCCAGTTCTTTCTCTAATTTTCCATCTTTCTTTATTTACAGTCTCCTTCCTTGTTGCACATATTTTATCCTATAAGTTACCAAAAAATTCTAACTTGATCCTACCTTCCTCAGTATGATTCATGCAGTATAATTCCCCAAGGTCCCAAATAAAATCCTTGAAAATATTTTCCATCCTAAGGAACTCCTCTTAATCTCTATTCACTATTTTCTAATCCCTCTGTACCATCTAGTTTTCCAGATTTATTCCTTTGACATTTCTCTTCCAATGTTGCCAGTGGGCTCTTAATTGATAAATCTATTTTTTTCTCTCAGTTCTCATAACTGTTGACTTCTTGAATACTTTCTCCTGTTTTTTCATGATACCACTCTCTGTTTCTCTGTCTCTCTGTCTCTCTCTCTCTGTCTCTCTCTCTGTCTCTCTCTGTCTCTGTCTCTGTCTCTCTCTCTCTCTGTCTCTCTCTCTGTCTCTCCCTCTCTCTCTGTCTCTCTGTCTCTCTCTCTCTGTCTCTCTCTGTCTCTCTCTCTGTCTCTGTCTCTCTCTCTGTCTCTCTGTCTCTCCCTGTCTCTCTCTCTCTCCCTCTCTCTCTCTCTCTCCCTCC
>NW_027187309.1:5705451-5731790 GCF_028583685.1 Petaurus breviceps papuanus
CTCTCTCTCTCTCTCTCTCTCTCTCTCTCTCTCTCTCTCTCTCTCCCCCCCGACATCTCTGACCTCTGATTCATCCTCAATCTCTTTTGCTAGCTTTTCTGTAGTCATCAACCACAGCACTATTCTGCATCATCTTCTCTATGTTCTCTCACTTTATGATCACATTTTTTATACAATGAATTGTTTTCATTTTGTGTCCCTCATTAGATTATTAGCTCCTTGAAGCCATAAGTTGTTTTTGTTTTCCTTTGTATCCTCCGGGCATGTAAGAGTGCAAGGCATGTAGTAAGCACTTAATACCTATTTGTTTATTGACTGGTTGATTGATAAGTGATGATACCCAACGCCTTTAAACCTATCCTGTATATTTAAAATAAGGTTTGGTCACCTAGAAACATGGTCCAATCATGGGTTTTGGTCCATAAAAAATCCAAGATAGAGGCCTGTGAGGCCAAATTTGTCTTCTAGTATAATGAACTTTGATTGTTCTTATTTGCCTAAATATTGGTCATTTATGTACAGGTATTTGAGGTCAGGGCAGGTAGGTGGCACAGTGGACAGAGCACTGGGGTTAGAATCATGAACACTCATCTTCTGGAGTCCAAATCTAGCCTTAGACACCCACTAACTATGTGACCCTGGGCAAGTCACTTTTAACCCTATTTGTCTCAATTTTGTCATCTATAAAATGCTAGTATTGCTGCCAATAAAACAGCAAATGGGGTCATAGAAAGTCAGACATGACTGAAAAATGACTTAACAACAAAAACAAACTGAGGCCATATTTGTTGTTACTGTTGTTTTTTTAAACTACTGACTCCTCTCTTATATTCTGTCTCCTGTAAACATAATAATGTGTTGCTGTTTAGTTGTGTCAATTGTGTCAGACTCTTCATGATACCGTTTGAGATTTTCTTGAAAGAGATACTGCAGTGGTTTGCCATTTTCTTCTCTAGCTCATTTTACAAAGGAGGAAAATGGGGCAAACAGGATTAAGTGACTTGCTCAGAGTCACATAGTTAGCAAGGGTCTGAGGCTGGATTTAAACTCAGGAGAATGAAACTTTCTGATTCCAAAGCTGGCACTCTATCCACTGCATCACTCAACTGCCATAATAATAAAAATAATAATGATAATAAATATTATTGATATTATTATTAATGTATTGATAATAATGATTATTTTGGCAGCACTTATATATTATACCTATCAATTATATACGATACCAACTACTGTACCAGGCACTATGCTAAGCACTTTACATATATTAACTCATTCGATCTTCACAACCACCTTGGGAAGCAGATGGTTTTATCCCCATGTAATAGATGAGTAAAGTAAGACAAACAGTGGTTGTGACTTGCCCAATGACAACAGAACTAGTGAATGTAGAAAGCCAAATTTGAACTCTAGTCTTCAGTACTCTATCCACTGTACCATCTAGCTTTTGGGTGTCTTAACTGTTATTCCTTTTCCTCCTCTGTAGCTACTTTCTGTAGTATCTAACTTATAGAATATTCATTTGTATTATTCGTGAATAAGAAAATTGACTTTAATTCTTAAGACTTATGCAAATTGGCATTGATTTTAATATTCTCCCACACCTTGTAAGTCCATACTTATCTTTGTAACGTCACCATCACTTATATTGAGGAGAAACTTGGCAAAAAAAATCAAGCTTTTGTCTTGTAATTACCTTCACTCAGGCCTTTTGATTCTGTTGTGAACTGAATTTCCACTCTTGTATTATCTATCTTTGTAACCTTAGTCACCATCCACTTAATTCAAATTCAAACTTATTCAATCAAAGCCTTTCTATTCCTATTGCATGGGAAATTTTGTCTTGTGGCTCAACCATGTCTTGGCTGCTGTTAATGGGGTTTTAGACTAGGAGGTCCAAATAATGTAAATTCGATTCTTATTATGCTATCAGCAGCCAATCAGAAGAAGATATACCTATACTACTCAAGATTTTATTCTATCTTGATAAGTGTTACAAAAGAATCATGCTAGTCCTCACTCAAGGTCTTTGGTCATTGAAAGAAGCCATTAACCCAATTTATTGGTTACTGCTAGCCTAACTAATAAATTAATCATGCTCACACCGTTCTCTCTCAGTTACCATTATTTTCAAACATAGTAAATCTTACCTGCTCCATCATTTTTAGTTTAAAGTCCACCTTGTTAGATTTATAAGACATCCTACAAACATATTCTCACCAATCTTTGTTAAGTATATTCCATCTTTTGCCAGGAATTTGTCACCCCAATATCAGAATCAGTGCTCCAGAAATCCAAATCTCATTCTCAGGCATCACCTTCCTAGACAGCTGTTTACTTTTCAAATTAATTGTTCCCTTCTGCATTGCTCACCATCAAAGGTCAACAGTGTAGAAAATACAACCTATGCCTTTCTGGTCTTCGGTTTTTTTATTGAAGTCTTTATAATTATTGGCAATATTTAAGGTTCTTTCTGGCAATGTAATTCGTGCCTCTATGAATCTCCAGGGCAGCTTTATGGCACTATGGATAGATTGCCAAGCCTGAAGTCAAAAAGATTCATCTTCCTGAGTTCAAATCTTGCCTCAAACACTTACTACCTGTGTGAGGCTGGGCCAATTACTTAACCCTATTTGCCTCAGTTTCCTCATTTGTAAAATGAGCTGCAGAAGGAAATGGCAAATCACTCCAGTATCTTTATCAAGAAAACTCCAAATGGGGTCATGAAGAGTTGAATACAACTGAAAAATGACTGAACAAAAAAGAATTTCTCATACTGGGTCATCACAGTGATGCCTCAGTATACTATATGGGCCACTGCAGACAATGAAATAAATCCCTTTTCAATCAGTAAATAACCAACAATCATTTATTTATCACTTACTAGGTGTAAGGAGGATCACTCATGGAGGATCAAAAAAAAAGTCTCTGTCTTCAAAGAGTTTATAATCTAATGGGATGGGACAATGCGTACACATACAATTATACAAAAGAGAGATAAGGTAATTTGCAGAGGTTGACACTAGCAGTTGAAGGGATCTTGACAGGATTCATGTAAAGGATAGCATTTGAACTGATCCTTGAAGGAACTAGGAATCTCAAGATGTGAAGCTGAAGAAGGAATGTATTTTAGACATGGAGGACAAGAAATGCAGAATTCAGAGAATGGAGATGAAAAATTATGTGTGGAAGAGTAAGAAAAAATTGGCTAGAGTATAATGTATGTGGAAGACCTGGAAGAATAGGTTCTGGGCAGAGTGCAAGCGGTTTTAAATTACAAATAAAGGAAAATTTTCATATCTTCTTTTCAAATCACACATACATGAGGTCTGATATTCTGAAATGCTTTTAATGTAAAAATTCTCTAAGCTACCATCTAGGAATGATCTGTTTATCTCTATGAAGTGTATGATTTCTCCCCATCTCTCCACTTGCCCGTTGCTCATAATTTCCTTGCCCTACCCTGATCTTTTAGTTCAGCAGCAGAGTTATACAAAGTCTTTCAAGCACTGAAATCACCTACTGTACCTAGAACTGACCATATATAATATGTTAATTAATGACTAAGGGAAAGCATTTGTACTTATTTCTTCAGCAATTTATGCCATGATTTTATGAATATGTGCACAAAATGCTCATTATAAACCTGTAAGACAACACTGATCTGAGCAGTTATTTTTAGATATTTATCTCTCTTTGGTGAATTAATGATGGGAATCACATTTTCTTTAATGACATTTATACAGCACCTTTCATTTCAGAAGCATCCCAAAGGGCTTTACAAACTGATTTGCAATATTATATATTTGCACAAATTATATATCTCTTCACACACCACTGAGAAACCAGAGCTATTTAACTACTTGATGGCATCTGACAGTCTAGGGCAAAAAATCAAGGTTACACTTTAACCAATTAAGGATGCAGAAAAAACTGAGCAAGAAAAAAAAATTCAATTTTTTTTTTTTACAACAAGAAGTATTCCTTGCCAAATATTCTAGTACATGGCTACGGCTTTATGATGTAGAATCTCAAATTTGGTCTACTGTACTATCCTCATGCAAAAATAGCAGTTCCTACTGTGTTATTTTTTTTCTAGTGAAACCACAGAACAAATAATCCTGGATGGCAAACTCGTCTGGGTAAGGTAATACAGCATATTTATTTTTGTATGTTTGCCTGAGTCAATCAAAATGCCTTCAACAGATTTCTAATTTTTGAAGGAAGTGTCTGTTGGGTAAATCTGTATAATTAAAAAAGGAAAATCATTAATAGACAAGTGAATATGAGGATTAAAAATATGTCACCCTTCCCAAACTAACAACCATTAACAAAAATAGGATGTCAAACATAAACACACAGGATGGAGGAAGTGGAAATGATTCATTCTCTTGGTCATTTCAGTCTTCTACAGTGATTCTATCAGACAGACATAATTAGCAGAAACTCAGAAAGATAGCATTGTGTACAATTCCTCCTGCTAAGTATAGATTAGTTGAGGCTTTTTCTGGGGTGATGTGTGCCATTCATTCTATGGAATCCTGTCATTTTCTGCAAATAGGGCCTAAACTTTTTGTCATTCTGTTTCTACCACAATGGTTATTAGATGGATAATATGCCTGTTACTAAGCTGGATCAAAAATGAATGTTCTGATGTTTACACCTATTGTAATTACACCTTGAGGGCAGAGATTGTTTCATTTTTATTTTTCTCTCTACTGCCTGAGACTTAGTAAACATTTCATACATTCCTATTGAATAAATGACTAAATTAATGAATGACATTTGATTATAAAAGATTTTAGAAGAATGTAATAGAAAATATCCACTGAAATACTGTGATTACCCTCTCCAATCCATCCCATATTCCAAATTCAGCATTTCATTTTCCTTCAGTCACTCCTCTTCTAAAGCATTTATTACTATTCACTGCTGCCTAACTCAAGGAAATATCAATTCCTCAGTCTCATTTGAAGTTCCTTCATCATAAAGATCCACTATAATGCTGCAAAATTATTTCATCCACTCCATAACATGAATCCTCTGCTCTAGTAAGGCTAGTTTCCTAACTGGTTCCTACACCTCCATATTTCTGTCCATGTGGCTCTTTATTATTTTTTTTAATTTGTTTACTTTTAGTTTACAGGATTCAATTCCACAATTCCTTGAGTTTCACATTTTGTTCCTCTCCTTCCCCTCCCCCCCATGGCAGCATATAGTCAAGTATAGGATTTGGAAATACTTTCACATTATACATTAGTCAGGTTATAAAGATGGATTGTATCAGATGGAATGAAAAATGGTAAAGAGTACATAAAACCAAACAATAAAGGGAAAAGATCAGGTAGTTTGCTTCCATCTGGATATAAACTCAGTTCTTTATTTTTTTTTTTTTAAAGCAATTGGGGTTAAGTAACTTGCTCAAGGTTACATGGCCAGTTATTATTTCTGGGTGTGGTGCTGAGTATCTGAGCCCGGATTTGATCCAGGTCATCCCGACACTGGAGCCGGTGCTCTTACTCGCTGAGCCACCTCGCCGCCCCTAAAGATGTTTTTTTTTTTTTTTTAAGCAATCAGGGTTAAGTAACTTGCTCAAGGTTACACGGCCAGTTATTTCTGGGTGTGGTGCTGAGTGTCTGGGCCCGGGATTCAATCTCCAGGTCTTCTCAACACTGGAGCCAGTGCTCTTACTCGCTGAGCCACCTGGCCGCCCCAAAACTCAGTTCTTTCTAGTTCTTTCTCTGGATGCACACATTTATCTCCATCATGAGTCTTTTGGGATTGATTTATATAACTGCATTGCTGAGAAGAGTCCAGTCTATCAAAGTTGGTCATCACACATACGTTGTGTCTGTAATTGTGTACAAATTTCTCTTGGTTCTACTCTTCTCACTCAGCATCAGTTTGTATAACCCTCTCCAGGTAAATATGAAGTCAATCTGCTCCTCGTTTCTTATAGCACAATAGTATTCCATAACGTGCATATACCACAACTTGTTCAGCCATTCCCCCATTGATGGGAACTCCCTTAATTTCCAATTCTATGCCACCACAAAAAGAGTTGCTATAAACATTTTTGTACATATGGGTCTTCCTCCCACTTCTATGATGGCTTTGGGATATAACCCTAGGAGTGGTATTGCTGGGTCAAAGGATATGAAATTATTTATAAACCTTTGGGCATAATTCCAGATTGCTCTGTAGAAAGGCCGGATCAGTTCACAACTCCACCAGCAATGCATTAGTGTTCTAATTTGCCCACATCTTCTCCAGCATTTGTCATTTTCCTGTTTTGTCATCTTAGTCAATCTGACTGGTGACATATGGTACTTCAGAGTTCTTTTGATTTGCATTTCTCTAATCAATAGTGATTTGGAGCATTTCTTCATGTGCTTATTGATATTATTAATTTCTTTCTCTAAAAATTGCCTCTTCATATCCTTTGACCACTTATCAATTGGGGAATGATTGTATTCTTATAAATTTGACTCAATTCTCTGTTAATTTTTAAAATGAGTCCTTTGTCAGAGACATAGATTGTAAAGATTCTTTCCCAATTTCCCACCTCCCTCTTAATCTTGATTACATTGGCTTTATTTGTACAGAAGCTTTTAATTTCATGTCAAAATTATCCATTTTACATTTTATAATGTTCTCTAATTCTTGTTTAGTCATAGTCTTTCCCTCTCCACAAATGTGACAGGTAAACAATTCCTTGTTTTCCTAGACTGCTTACAGCATCAAACTTTATACCTAGAAGATGCACCCATTTAGACTTGATTTTGGTATATGGTGTTAGATAATGGTCTATGCCCAGTTTCTGCCATGCTATATTCCAGTTTTCCCAGCAGTTTTTGTCAAATAGTGAGTTCTTATCCCAAAAACTAGGGTCTTGGGGTTTATCAGACAATAGATTACTATAGTCATTGACTTCTGAATCTCGTGTGCCTAATCTATTCCATTGGTCCACTCCTCTATTCCTCAGCCAGTACCAAGTAGTTTTAATGACTGCTGCTTTATAATACAGATTGAAATCGAGTATAGCTAGTCCACCTTCCCTAGCATTTCTTTTCATTAATTCCCTTGATATTCTATACCATTTATTTTTCCAAATGAATTTCATTATTTTTTCTAACTCTATAAAGTAGTTTTTTGGTAAACTAATTGGTATGGCAGTAAATATATAATTTAATTTAGGTAAAATTGTGATTTTTATTATATTAGCTCGACCCAGCCACAAGCAATTGATATTTTTCCAGTTAGATATGACTTTATTTGTATGAAAAGTGTTTTGTAGTTGTGGTCATATAGGTCCTGGGTTTGTTTTGGCAGGTAGATTCCCAAATATTTTATAATGTCTACAGTAACTTTAAATGGGATTTATCTATGTCTTGCTGTTGAATTTCATTGGAAATATATAGGAATGTGGAGGATTTATGTGGGTTTATTTTATATCATGCAACTTTGCCAAATTTATTTATTGTCTCAAGTAGTTTTTTACTTGATTCTCTAGGATTCTCTAAGTATATCATCATATCATCTGCAAAGAGTGATAGCTTGGTCTCTTTTTTGCCTAATTTGATTTCTTTTTCTTCTCTAATTGCTACTGCTAACATTTCTAGTACCAGACTGACTAAGAGGGGTGATAGTGGACACCCTTGTTTCACCCCTGATGCTATGGGAAATGCTTCTAGCTTCTCCCCATTACATATAATACTTGCTGATGGCTTTAAATAGATGCTACCTATTATTTTAAGGAAGGCTCCATTTATTCCTATACTTTCTAATGTTTTTAATAGGAATGGATGTTGTATTTTGTCAAAAGCCTTTTCTGCATCTATTGAGATGATCATGTAGTTTCTAATAGTTTTATTGTTGATATGCTCAATTATACTGATGGTTTTCCTAATATTAAACCATCCTTGCATTCCTGGAATAAATCCTACCTGATCAAAGTGTATTATTCTTGAGATAAGTTGCTATAGTCTTTTTGCTAGTATTTTATTTAGAATTTTTGCATCTATATTCATGAGGGAGATTGGTGTATAATTTTCTTTCTCCGTTTTATCTCTTCCTGATTTAGGTATCAGTACCATATTTGTGTCATAAAAAGAATTTGGTAGGACTCCTTTTTTCATTAATTTTCCCAAATAGTTTGTAGAGTATTGGAATCAATTGTTCTTTAAATGTTTGATAGAATTCACTAGTAAATCCATCTGGCCCTGGAGATTTTTTCCTAGGGAGGTGACTGATGGCTTGTTTAATTTCTTTTTCTGAGATGAAGTTATTTAAGTAATTTACTTCCTCTTCGGTTAATCTGGGCAACTTGTATTTTTGTAAATATTCATCCATTTCCCTAAGATTGTCAAATTTATGTGCATACAATTGGGAAAAGTAATTCCTAATTATTGTTTTGATTTCCTCTTCATTGGAGGTAGATTCACCCTTTTCATTTTTGATACTCATAATTTGGTTTTCTTTTTTTTTATCATATTGACTAAGGGCCTATCAATTTTGTTGTTTTTTTTTTCATAAAACCAGCTCTTAGTTTTATTTATTAATTCAATAGTTTTCTTAATTTCAATTATATTATTCTTTCCTTTGGTTTTCAATATTTCTAAATTAGTATTTAATTGGGGATTTTGAATTTGTTCTTTTTCTAGGTTTTTCAATTGCATGCCCAATTTGTTGACCCCCTTTTCTCTAATTTAATCATGTATGCACTCAGGGATATAAAACTCCCCCTAAGAACTGCCTTTAATGCATCCCACAGATTTTGGTATGTTGTCTCATTATTATCATTCTCTTGAATGAAATTACTGATTGTTTCTATAATTTCTTGTTTGACCCACTCATTCTTTAGGATTAAATTGTTTAATTTCCAATTCATTTTTAGTCTGTCTTTCCATGGCCCTTTACTGCATATAATTTTTATTGCATCTGAGAAGGATGCATTTAATATTTCTGCATTACTGCACAGAATTGTGAGGTTTTTATGCCCTAGAACATGGTCAATTTTTGAGTATGTGCAATGAACCGCTGAGAAGAAAGTATATTCCTTTTTATCCCCATTCAGTTTTCTCCAGAGATCTATCATACCTATCCTCTCGAAAATTCTGTTCACCTCCTTAACTTCTTTCGTGTTTATTTTGAGGTTAGATTTATCAAGTTCAGAGAGGGGGAGATTAAGGTCTACCACTAGTATAGTATTGCTATCTATTTCTTCCTCTAATTCCTTTACCTTCTCCTTTAGGAATTTGGATGCTATACCACTTTGTGCATATATGTTAAGTAATGATATTGCTTCATTCTCGATGGTGCCTTTTAACAGGATACAGTTTCCTTCCTTATCTCTTTTAATTACGTCAATTTTTGCTTTTGCTTTATCTGAGATAAGGATTGCTACCCCTGCTTTTTTTACTTTAGCTGAGGCATGATATATTTTACTCCAGCCTTTTACCTTTACCCTCTGTGTATGCCTCTGTTTCAGATGTGTTTCTTGTAAATAGAATATTGTAAGATTATGATTTCTAATCCACTCTGCTACTCATCTCCGTTTTATGGGATAATTCATTCCATTCACATTTATAGTTAAGATTGTTATGTTTCTTTCCCTCCATCCTATTCCCTCCCCTGTTAATGCTCATATTTTCCCCCCTTCTCACTTCCCCCCCTTAATAGTTTCCCTTTTGACCACTGCCTCCCTCAGTATTCCCTTATCAGCCCCCCTCCCTTTTCCTCCCCTTTCCCCTTACTTCTTCCCTCCCTACTAACTACCCCCCCTTTCGTAGCCCTTTGCCCCTCCTACTGCCTGTAGGATATTTTTATACTTAATGAAGTATGTTATTTCTTCTTCGCACCAAGAGTGACAGGAACAAATCTCATGAGAAGCTCCTCTCCCTCCCGTCTTTTCCTCTAAAGTGATACTTTTTGCGTTTCTTCTCCATAGAGTCCTATGCTTAACTGGTTGTTATACCCTCCTTGTGCCCAAACCAATGAGGGAAAAGCTCATATGATTCTCATCTCCCTCCCTTCTTTTCCTCTGATATACTGATTTTATGCCTCTTTGTGTGGCATAATTTACCCTTTTCCACTTCATTCATTCCCTTTCTTCCATTGTAGTCCCTTTGTAGCCCTTAATAAGATTTTTTTTAATCGTCATTTTGTGTATTTTATACTCATATCCTCTACTTGTCTATAACCAGTTTGTTCTTATCAAATAGCAGGGTGTCTGTGTGTGTGTGTGTGAGAGAGAGTGTGTGTTTTCCTTGTTTACTTTCTAAGTCACTGTTGCATCTTGTAATTGGAGTTTGAATTTTCCATTGAGTTCTGGCTTTTTTATCAGGAAGGTCTGGACCTCTGTTATATCATTGAATGACCATCTCTTTGCCTGGAAGAAAATGCTCAGTCTCACTGGGTATGTGATCCTTGGTTGTAACCTGAGCTCTTTTGCCTTCCGGAAAATTGTATTCCACTGCCTCTGATTTTTCAGTGTAGATGCTGCCAAATCCTGTGTCATCCTCATTGTGGACCCTTGATATTTGAATTGTTTCTTTCTGGCCACTTGAAGTATTTTCTCTTTTATCTGGTAGTTCTGGAGTTTGGCCACAACATTTCGAGGACTTTTCAATTTGGTATCTCTTTCAGCAGGTGTCCAGTGGATTCTCTCAATTTCTATTTTACCCTCAGGTTCTAGTATCTCAGGGCAGTTTTCCTTAACAAACTCTTGGAGAATGTTGTCCAGGCTCATTTTTTCATCATGATTTTCTGGTAAGCCTATGATTCTCAGATTATCTCTCCTGGATCTGTTTTCCAGGTCAGTTATTTTTCTTTGAGGTATTTTACTTCTTTTTCTAATTTTTCATTCTTGTTGTTTTCTTTGACTAATTCTTGGTTCCTCGTAGATTTATTTGTTTCAATTTGGTTGATTCTAGTTTTTAGCAAATCATTTTCCTTGGTTAATTTTTGGAGCTCCTTTTCCATATCATACACTTTTCTTTGTAGAGAGATGTTTTCTTCATTATAATGTTTTTCTAATTCTACAATTTTGGTTTTGAGAGAATTATTCATTTTGTCTTCTCTCTCATTCGATTTTCAAAGTTCCTTTTGATCTCATCTAGGAGAGCTTTCTGTGCTTGGGACCCATTCCCTGTTGATGTTTCAGCTGTGGGTGTGGACTCCACATTGTCTCCCTCTGAGTTTGGTTCCTCCCTCTGAGGATAGTAGGACTCCAGAGTCTTTGTAGTCTGCTTTCTACCCATTTTGAGGCAGGGCCCTAGCCACACCCTACCTCTAGGGATCCCAAGCCTATAGAGGGTTTTGCCCTGGGGCAATAGCTACTATATTTTCAGGGTCAGAGTGGGTAGGTTGGAGCAGATGAGGTTCACTCTGTCATTCTGGTCTTTGGAAGTCTTGATAGGGGCTCTTTTTTTTTTTTTTAATTTCTGGGCTATGAAGTGGTGGCCCCAGGAGTATTTGTTGTCTGGGACAGGGGCCCCTGCATTTGGGTCTTACCTTGCTCTTTCCAGTCCCAGCTCTTTGGTGATAGTCCTGGTAGTGGCCCTTGTGGTTCGTGGGACAACTTGCCCTCCGAGTTCTGCTCTTTATTGTTTTAACTTTTATTTTGACCTTTCTAGAGTCAACACAGCTGACATGACCAGCTCAAGCCTAATAAATTTCATGAAAGTTTCTTACTAGGCTAGCTCATGCCAAATATATGTTTCTGTGTAACTTCTGTAGGACTTACTATCTAGAACACAGAATTTAGCCCTTTATAATAAAATCTTGCACTATTTGCTAGTTTCACAGCATTCTGTACATAATTTAATCTCTTGATGTGCTGTAATTTCTTCAAAGCAAAGGACCAGCAGCTATCATTAATGCCATCTAACACAATCCTTAACAAATATTAGCGATTATATTATTATTTTTAAGCAATTGGGGTTAAGTAACTTGCTCAAGGTTACACAGTCAGTTTTGTGTGTGTGTGTGTGTGTGTGTGTGTGTGTGGGTGTTAAGTATCTGAGGCCAAAACGGATCCCGGGCCGGTGCTCTTACTTACTGCGCCTCCTGACCGCCCCAAATATTAGTAATTATACAAATGCTTGTCAATTAATTGATTCAAAATAATTGTCTTTTAAAAGGCCTTTCCTAATCTAGTCAATGGCTTCTGTCTATGCAGGATATATACATACATACCTGTGTATATCTGCTTGTACACACACACATATACATATGCATAAGCATATAAGATATATGTATGTATATATCATGTATATCTACACACATATGTACAGGTATAACAAAAGTCATATGGAGTCTACCAGCAGGCATAAGAAGGATACAACATATCTTCCAGGATGACTTGCGTAGAAAAAGCAAGAAAAGGCATATTAAACAGATATGAACAGAACAGGAAGTGGGCTGGAGTCTTATGACACAATGGATATGCTATCTATACACTACTATGTACTGTGTATGCAACAGGCATATTATCCATCTAACCACTGTGGCAGAACCAGAATGATAAAAAGTTTAGCCCCTAATACAATATTAGAAATATTTGTTGGGTGCCTCCACTATTTTGAGTAGATCCTCTATGAAGCATCTGCAGGGAGACATCAACAAAAATTTCACTATCTCAGAAGGTATTAAAGGATTGTGTTATCCATTGTTGGAGGAACCATTCTATCAATGACATCAAAGATCACTTGAAGATTTAAAATAAATATAATTTATCCTTCCTAGGAAATCTGTAAATAGCCTGGGGTAAGTGCCTAGAATTGTTCCTATATCACTTCCTTTCACATATTCAATGACCCTGCAACACTTTTGTCTTTCTCCTTACTCACATGTGTTATTCCACCTGCCACCTTAGTTTAGCACTGAATATTTCCATAAATAAATTCACATGACTCAGAAATTAATTTTATTTTTCTTTGTGACATATTAGTGGTTGAGTTCATAAAGATTTCAACCATTGTCTTAATTTTAATTGTGGGTATTAGTCATTCCTTAGAGTTTATCCAGAGATAAGTCCATAATAAGTATATAACAAATGGTTGTTGCTTGTTGTCTTACTATTTAGTTGTTTGTTTGTTTGTTTTTTGATGGGGGAGATAAGGCAATCAGGGTTAAGTGATTTGCTCAAGGTCACACAACTAGTAAATATCAAGTGTCTGAAGTGGGATTTGAACTCAGGTCCTCCTGACTCCAGGGCTGGTACTTTATTCACTGTGACACCTAGTTGCCCCTTCTATTTAGTTTTGTATAGCCTATTCCTGAACTCCTGGCCCTTATCCTCAGGACTGGAATGCATTCCCACCTCAAGTTTTATTGTGTATTTGCTTAATGACTTGAACAGCCACATAAAAGTAAGTTTTTTTTTTTAAAGCTTCAAAATAGTAAAGCACACACAAAGTTCACCAAAATCAATCATACTTAGAAATCAAATCTATTAATAATAATAATATATCATCAACCTGAGTGTTTCTTCAGTATTGATTTCTGTGTAATGGATCATATACTCCATGTGTCTTGTTTTTCTTCAAATGTTCATAGACTGAGACAATGATGACTAAAATCCATTCTATTTATACAAATACAAGAGTGCTCCTGGTGCACAGTCTGGTACTGAGAGAACTGTTGTATACACCACATACATGTGAGGGTTTATTTTCCTTTCTTAAGTGGGACTTTCTCAGATTTAATTTGTCAGTAACTATTTTTCCTCCACAGTCACAATTTTCACATTTCAAAATTAAGGTCAATTATAGTGTACTGCACTAAGAATTTAGTTCTGAAAAGACATAGTGAATTTTCTATGATTTTGTATTTGTTGATTTGATTGTCCACATTTTAACTAGTCCCACCTTAAGGAACTCTACATACAAAATAATGGTTTTCACTTTGCAATATTAATTAATTAGATTAGGTGATATAATCAATGGTTGATACAAGGGGCTGGAGTTGTGTATTTCACCGATGATAGATATAACTTGAAAAAAGTAAAGGCAAGAAGTAATGAACTAAAAGCTACAATTTCTGATATGGCAATAAATGTATTTTTAATATTGGCAATGACTACTTTCTTTTCTAAATCTACAAATAGATATTATTTATTATTTTTGTAGGGAGTATTTCCTATTTCACTCAATCACTGAAAATGATATCTATATCTTTTTTCTCTTTAAAAGATGTGCAACTGAACACATACACACACACACACACACACACACACATATATACACTCAAAGGCATACAGACCCACACCCTCACACACAAAACACACTACCCCTTAAAGCCCTCTTTTCAATGACTGAAGTATTTTAACCACAGATATGACAAAAGAAAAAGCTACTAGCCAAAAACTTATGTTGTACAACAGGACAAGATATCTTATTATTTAGCAACCAAAAATCATTATAAATATAATAGATTTAGAGATAGAAGGATAGAGTCAGATGAGGAACCAAAAGTCAAGAAAGGTTACATGATTTGGACAAGGTCATTTAGATAGCAAATGACAGAGCCAATATTAAAACTCAAGTCTTTTGATTCCAAATTTAGTCTATTGTACCATTAATATTACCAAGAATTGGGGTGGCTAGGTGGTACAATGAATAGAGCACCAGCCCTGGAGTCAGGAGAACCTGAGTTCAAATCTAGCCTCAGACACTTAACACAAAAACTAGCCGTGTGACCTTGGGCAAGTCGCTTAACCCCATTGCCCTCCAAAAAGTTATATATATATCACCAAGGATTCTTAAATTATAAAAGATAGAAACATTACATCTGTCCACTACTTAATAATCTCTAGCAGCTCCCTATTACTTCTAGCATAAAATGCAAACCATTCTTTTCTGCTTGGCATTTACACTCTTTTACAACCTCTCTCCATCCTGTCTTCTTAGACTTAGACAATATCACTCCTCTTCATGAACTCTTTCTTATTATCCACACACATTGACTGACTCCTAAGCTAATTATGTCTCTCTAGGTAATGGCCTTAAACTTGCTTTGTATAAATTTTGTAACTATACTAACATGTATATATGATGTTCCCCCAATATAATGGATGCTTTTAGAAAACTGGGACTGCTTCAATTTTTTTTCTCTGAAACACTTGTGCCAGTGCATAGGAGGAGTTTAATAAATATTTTGATTGACTAAATGTAATTTTTATTTACAGGGACATGTGTCCCTTACTTCTCATTTCCAATGTCTCCCTTAGTTTTACTTCTTCCTTTTAGTTCTTCAGAAATCACATTTCAGAAATTGTCCAGAGCATATAATGACCCCAGGTTAGTTTCTGCTATTCATCTCAAACCCAGTATGCTACTGTTGATGGCATGCAACTTTAAATCATATATCACCATGGTCTCCAAAGAAGCAAAATTGTAGATGATCTTGATAACAATGGAAAAGTAACTGGAACATAAAAGTGCTATAGAGGATATAGTCAACAATCAATTTTATGCAAGAAGTAGCATACAACACATCTTCAAGGACATGCATAATGAGAAAATGAAGAGGCTGATCAATTGGTCTTATAAACTATATTCTAAAGTGTTGGATATGTCCCTAGGTAGAAGACATGACCAGGGAGTTGACAGGACACGTTCTGACTGTGAATCTTGAGCTTGAATCTCTGTGTGCAACATTTTCTGTCAAAAGTGAAACAAAACCTATTTTCAATTGTAAATATTGTGAGTTGAATACTTGTATGAAAACTGAGAGGGTTTTGTTTGTTTTTATCTTTTTTATTTAGAGCTACACATAAGATATATTTATAAATTCCAGAGGAGACCATTGATGGAGGCAAAATAAGCCATAATTTGATTGGAGAAAAAGGGAATAGGGATACAGGTGCCAGAGAGAATTGTGGGAGAATCTCCCGAAACTGAAAATGGGTTATGAAAATGAAAATCACTGGCTATGAGCTATGGTTTTGTAATTGTTATTCATTTGTTTCACTTGTGTCTTCATGAGCCCATTTGTAGTTTTCTTGGCAAAGACAATGTTTTGCCATTTCTTTTGCCAGCACATTCTACATATAAGGAAAGTGAGGCTAGCAGGGTTAAGTGACTTGCCCAGGGTCACATAGCTAGTGTCTGAAGCCAGATTTGAATTCAGGTCTTCCTCAATCTACTAGGCCTGTGCTCTATTAACTGTGTCACAATAACAAAATAACAAAATTTATTTTTATCAGTGCCATACTCAAATTCATGGTAAAGATTATTATGCAATCAATTATTCAATCACTCAATAAGCATTTATTTAGTGTTTACTATCTTCAGGGCAATAGAAATATAAAGACATTGAAACAGTACCCTTCCCTCAAGGAGTTTATATAGGAATGAGGGTGGAGGGAGGACACGAAGAGCTAGGTAGTATAGTGGATAGATTGTTATATTTTAAATTGGGAAAGTCTGATTTTGAATCTTCCTTTTAGAAACTAACTTAGCTGTGGACCATGGGCTTCTAACTAAGCTTCTCTCAACCTCACATTTCTCATCTATAAAATGGGAATAATAACTGCATCTCCCTCCTAGGTTGTTTTGACAATCAAATAGGAACATATGTAAAGTACTTTTCAATCTTAAAATAATATATAAAATGCTAACTTTAAAGGCTAAAATACTACCCATAAACACATACTCTATCTATCTATATATTTACCTATCCATTTATCCATCTATCCAATCACAGACACAAATACAGATATAGATATAGAATTTTTAAAAAGTAGTTTTGAGAGGAGAGCATGAGGGGGGAATTGGAACCAAGAAAGTCTTAGTAAACAAAATGGCACTGAGGTGAGTCTTAAAGGAAATTGGTCATTCTAAGAGGTAGAGATGAAGAGGTAGTATGATCAGTCCTAGACACGGGAGACAGCCAGGGCAAAGCCATCAGAGAACAGAACAATTAGGCACAGCTAATTAAGACACAGTAAAAACAAAAAACAAAACAAAGAAAGGAAAAAAAAAACCTTACCATCAAAGTCCGTGGTATTTTCAAATGTTTCATCATGAGAAAGGGATAAAGAAAGCAAGAGTCCTTCCCCTCAAGTCCCTTCCTTCAAGAGGGAAAGAAATATGTAAGTGTGAACTGGAAGGGGAGGGGCAAAAGGGTACCTGTATGTGTCAAGGAAGATAGTAAAGAGGAAGAAAAAACATTTAGAGACAGATTTGGGAGTGAAGCAAGAGTACTGCTGGAGATCCTCCTGAAACAGTGATCTTTGCAGGTAATCACTAGTCAGGGGAACAGAGTCTTAAAGTGGGAGTTTTTCTAGAATTGCAAGAAAAAGTAGTACGATATGAGAAAAATGGAAAGGTGGGAATGGGCTATGTTTTAAATGTCAAATAGGAATTTATATGTGATTCAAAAGGCAGTAGTGACCCACTAGTTTTCTTAGTAGAGGGTAACATTATCAGACCTACAATTCAGTAGAATTACCATGTGAGGATAGATTGGAATGGGAAGACACATGAGACAGTGACAAAATATGAGGCTATTAGAGAAGCATGGGGAGAGGTGATGTGGGTCTGACCTAGGGTGGTGTCTCTATGAGTAGAAAGAAGGAGACATAACAGAAAGATATTTTGGAAATTTAAAAAAAATGGCAACTAACTGGATATGTGGTGTGAGTCAAAGTATAGAGCTAAGTATGACACTAGGGTTGAAAACCTAGCTGTTTGTTTTGAATATATTTAGTATGTGATGCCAACAGTACCATCCATTTGATCCTGGAAATATCTAAAAGGAAGTCTGTGGAATGGCTTTAGAACTTAGGGGAGGACTAGATATATAGATCTAGGAGGCACTTACATAGAGAAGGTAATTGAACTCATGGAAGCTGATGCTGTTACTAAGAGAAGGAATTAGGGAGAAAAGAGGGGTTAAAAGAATAGAGACTTTAAGAATTCATAGTGATGAAAATGATGAAACAGAAAAAGGAGACAGAGAAAGAGCAGTAGGACATGTAGGAAGAAAACAAGAAGGGAGAAAGTGTACTGAAAACCTAGCAAACAGAGAATATATGGAAGAAAAGACCAATCAAAAGTATCAAATGAGGGGGCGGAGTCAAGATGGCGGAATAGAAGCAGGACATCCCCACTGCTCCAGCTTCCACCTTCCCCAATCCATGTAAAAAGGGGACTCTGAACAAACTTTGGAGCTGCAGAACCCACAAAATGACACAGAGAAGCTAACCTCCCACTGAGGACAGCCTGGCAGGCTGGCAGGAATCAGCCAGCGCAGAACTCTGGGAGCCGAGCCTAGCCCCGCATCAAGGCTTTAGCCCCAGGGCAGGCCTGACCAGCCACCGGAGGGAGGGACTCCAGATCAGCAGCAGCTGTGGCCATTTCCAGATTTATCAACACATAGATGCGAAGGACAAAGGGAGAGGTCAGTGCAGTCTGGACTTTGGGACCCAGTAAGTGTTAGTGTTTTGCCCCCGGGGCAAGAAGCCACTGAGACGCTAGCAGAGCCAGCCAGTGCCACGTGGCAGCTTCAGCTCCTGGACTGCAGAGTGTAGGGGGACCAAGAACCAGTCTGAGGGGTAATCACTCTTGCTTTAACCTGCTTGGATCTGGACTGCAGTCTAGGGTGGAGGTCCTGGGGTATGTGGCAGCTTGCCAGATCGTGTGGAGGCCTCAGAGAGGGCACCCATCTCATACCTCCAGCAGATGAGAAAACCCCAGCGTTTGGGACAAAAGCTCCCCTGTCTGGTGGCAGAGTCCTACTGTGGCAAAAAAACCAAGGGGTCAAGTGACTGAGGGGCGACGTGACCAGGCAAAGGAAACAAAGCAGACAGAAGATTCCAACATTACACTCCTATTTTGGGGACAAAAAGGATCAAAGCATGGAACAGGAGGAAGACAGTGAAGTCAGAACTCCTGCACCAAAAGCTTAAAAGGAAAATATGAGCTGGTTACAGGCCATAGAGGACCTTAAGAAGCAGATAAGAGATGTGGAGGACAAATTGGGAAAAGAAATGAGAACAATGCAAGAAAATTATGAAATGAGAGTCAACAGTCTGACAGAGGAAAATAATACCTTAAAAAATAGACTAACTCAAATGGCAAAAGAGGCTCAAAAAGCCAATGAGGAGAAGAATGCCTTAAAAAGTCGAATTTGCCAGATGGAAAAAGAATCTCAAAAGCTCAATGAGGAGAATCATTGCTTCAGAATTAGACTGGAGCAAATGGAAGCTAATGACTTTATGAGAAATCAAGATGCTGTTAAACAGATCCAAACATATGAAAGAATGGAAGGCAATGTGAAATATCTCATGGGAAAAACCACTGACCCGGAAAATAGATCCAGGAGAGATAATTTAAAAATTATTGGACTACCTGAAAGTCATGATCAAAGTAAGAACCTAGAAATCATCCTCCAGGAAGTTCTCAAAGAAAACTACCCTGATGTTTTAGAACCAGAGGGCAAAATAGAGGTTGATAGAATCCATCGATCACCTCCTGAAAAAGATCCCAAAAAGAAAACTCCTAGGAATATTATAGCCAGGTTCCAGAATTCCCAGATTAAGGAGAGAATATTACAAGCAGCCAGGAAGAAACAATTTGAATATTGTGGAAACACAATCAGGATAACCCAGGATCTGGCAGCTTCTACACTGAGGGATCGAAGGGCTTGGAATGTGATATTCTGGAGGTCAAAGGAGCTGGGATTAAAACCGAGTCACCTACCCAGCAAAACTGAGTATCATGTTTCAGGGGAAAATATGGTCATTCAGTGGAATAGAGGACTTTCAAGCATTCTTGCTGAAAAAACCAGAGTTGAATAGAAAATTTGACATTGAGATACAAGAAGCAAGTGAAGCATGAGAAGGAAAACAGGGAAAAGAAATCATAAGGAACTTATCAAAGTTGAACTATTAACATTCCCACATGGAAAAACAAAAATTGTAACTTATGAAACTTTTCTCAGTAGTTGAAGGGAATAGAAATATTTATATATGTCTATATATGAGGGTATATGGGCATATGAATACATATGTGAATGTATGTATATATGTCTACAGATATACATAGATAGAGGGCACAGGACCAATTTAACAGGAAGGGATGATACTTAAAAGGTGAAATTAAGAGGTAAGAGAGGAATATAATGAGAGGAGATAGGGAGAGACAGAATGAGGTAAACTATCTCATATAGAAGAGGCAAGGGAAAATGATTACAATGGAGGGAAAGAATAGGAAAGCAAAAGTGAATGGATCAACCTTATTCCCATTGAATTTGGCTTGACGAGGGAATGAAATACACACTAAATAGGGTATCTCACCCTACAGGAGAGTGGGTGGGGGAAGGGTATGAGAGGGGGGATGATGGAAGGGAGGGCAGGCTGCCGGGGAGGGAAGTTGGAAGCACCCACTTTTGAAAAGGGATGGGATCAAAGCAGAGAATAGAGCAAGTGGGAGGTGGGATAGGAGAGAGGGAAATATAGTCAGTATTTTACAATATATCTACTATGTTATTGTTTTGCATTAGCCACATATGTACAACCTATATTGCACTGCTTATCTTCCCAGTAAGGGTGGGTGACAAGAGAGGAAGGGAATGAATCTGGAACTCAAAGTTTTAAAATCAAATATTTAAATATATATATACTATTATTAATACTATTTTACATGTAATTGGGAAATAAGATATACAAGCAATGGGGCATAGAGATCCACTGGAAAAGTTGAAAGGGGTATGGGAGAAAATATTGGAGAGAGCAGACTGGAGGAGAGGATATCCTGTGAGACTGCTATTTCGGGGCAGTGGGTAGGGAAAAAAAAAACAGGGAGAAAATTTGTAACTCAAAATCTGGTGGAAATGAATGATGTAAATCAGAAGTTAATAAAGCATTTTTTAAAAAGTATCAAATGAGTTAGAAAGGTCAGGGAAGATGTCCTGTAATATTCTAAGAGGATCATTCTTGTAGATTATCCATGATACTTCACTGAATCACTTCTAGTATTTGATGATCTAATATTTGAGTCCTCTGTACAAAAAAAAATGGTTAAAGGGACAGGAGAGGACTTGCTCTAATCCTGCAAGTGATTCAATATTAGTGAAATACTGCAAGTGTAATGTAATGTTTGAGACCATAGATTCTCTAATTGGTAAGATATTTCCAGGATGGGTAAAGAAGACCTAAGAGGAAATGTGGTATGGTAAGAGCAGTCAGTGCACTTAAGTCAGAAGACTTGTACTTGAATTGTGACTTACTAGCTATGATCTCCTTAGGCCAGTCATTTTACTTTATATGGATTGTTTCCTCATCCATAAAAAGGGACCAATACTATGTACCATAAAAGACTGAGTAAGAAAGTCATAAATAAACTTTGCAGAATTATAGAAATAAGCGGTATTATAAAGGATCTCCTAAGGAAATGCAAAGAACTTGGAATCAGGCCACTATTGTGACAAGAAATTTAGAGATAAGGGGTGAACCAGCTTCAGCTACTTGTTCTGCTCTCTTGCAGAATATCTTCTCTTATTTTTTTTTGGCTCTTTTGTGATGTCAAAAGGGAGATAGGTATTGCCATGCCTAATTAGGTATTTGATGGTGGTGGCACTTGAAAGAAAAAAAACCCTGCAAAATATATTTGAAAAGGATGGGGAAATAATATAGGACACACCATATTATGTAAGCCCCCATGAGGGTCTTCTAATGGAAAGTTTAGAAACCTTTACTCTAAAGTAATTTGTCATCACCCAGTTATTCTGTGTTCTTTTCAAGCTCATGTTAATATTACATCATGCCATATGAGCCATCAATTCTGAGCTCCCAAGTAAACCTGTCCTTATACTTTTTTAATTCCATAACAGAGATCTATTCCTTCTTAAAATAATAGTGATGTCTTTAAATACATACTCTGAATGAATTATGTGTGTACTTTTAAATATGATAAAACTGGGGGGAGAAGGTTACTGTTAAATTGTAATAACTTTGCTGAATAAGCAGTAAAGTGGTTTGGTTTGGTTTTGTTTCCTGAAAAGAATTAGCCTATGGCAAAAAAGAGTGAACTTGTGCTTTTCTCCATTAGTAGGAATATTTCAAACTTAAGTCTTTTTTCTCCTGTTGGGAAAAAAAATGCAACAAGTAGAACACCAGCCCTGATGTTAGGAGGACCTGGGTTCAGATCCGACATCAGACACTTAACACACACACACACACACATACACACACACACACACAACCCCAATTGCCCTCCAAAAGGCAAAAAAAAATGCAACAAAAATTTCGCCACCATAGACTGCATGATAATCAATTATGGACCATTTTTGTTTTGTCCAATAGGATGATTAGGAAAACACACACACACACACACACACACACTCACACACCAAAATGCTACCCTAATTGATGTGATATTTACTGCATAGAGATTGTACTTATTTGACATTTTTCACCATTAGTTCTTGAAAGAAAACATTATTTGAAATTAATAAAGCTTTAGAAAGATGTATTGATTTTAAATGGAAGAAAATGATCCCTTTGCTCAACTCTTAATGAGAGTGGGGAATCTATGCATGAGATGTTAAGTCAATATCAAGTAGAACTGAAATGCCACAATTAGGTTGGTTCATTTCACAATTATGTCATTTTTAGTTTGGTTCTGTTCAATGATTTTTAAAAGCCTACATTTTTTAAAGATCTGTTTCTAGGTAAAAAACACAGATTTATCTACTAAAAAGTGCTCCCTCTTCTCATCTCACATCCTTCTTCCATCATCCCCCACTATCTGCTGCTCCTTCATTCCCATTTGAGTTGATGAGGTAGTCCTTCTTAAGGTCAACCCCTCTACAACTAAAAATAATAGTAAATTTAAAAAATTAAAAGCAAAACAGTAACAATAACTAGGTTTTATATAGTGCTTTAAATTTTCCAAAGCACTGTATGTGGTACCTCATTTAATCCTTAAAACAACCCTGTGAGGTAAGTACTATTACTATTGTAATATTATGACTATTACAATTGTAAGTAACATTACTATTGTACAGATGAAGAAACTGAGGCTAGAGTTAAGTGACTTGTCCAAGTGTTTGAGACCAGATTTGAACCAAAGTCTTCTTGACTTCAAGTCTAATCCTCTATCTACTGTGCCACCTGGATATCTAGCAAGGTTTTATACTCTTCTTTCTTTAGCAGACTACTCCACTATTGTTCCTTTCCTCTAATCTTCAGTCATCTCCTATCTTCCCTGCTACCTACAAACATGTGCAAGTTTTTCCCATTCTTAAGAAAAACAAAAACTAAACAACAACAAAAAGCCCTCTAAATCTTAACATCCTTTCCATCTCTCACTATATCTTTCTTATCCTCAAATAAACTCTGATAAATGCAGCTACATCGTATTTTTTTCTACTTCTCCTTTCACTCTCATCTTAAACCCTTTGCATTCTGGCTTCCACCCCCATCATTCAAATGAAACAATTCTCTCCAAAGTTGTTTATAATCTCTTAAATGCCAAATCTCATTGTCTTTTCTCTATTCCCAGTCTTCTTAAATGAATTTGAAAGTGTTGATCTCCTGGATACTGTTTCCTTTCTGGATTTTCATTTCATTGTTCTTTCTTTGATTTCTACCTACCTATTTTACCACTTCTCAGCTTCCTCTGATGGACCTTCTTTTGTGCCTCTCTCATTAACTGTGGATATCTCTCAAGATTCTTCCCTGGATTTTTTCATTTTCTTTTCTTTCTATACTCTCTTACTAGGTTATATTGGTTATATTATATCCCCCATGTGTTCAATTACCATTTGAATGTCAATGATGCCAATATCTAAACATACATCCATAATCTTCTCTCCAGAGATCCAATCTCTCATTACTAATTGCCTATTGAACTAACTCCATGTCCAATAGGCACCACAAACTTACCTTGTCCAAAATATAACTCATTGTCCATCCATCCTGAAAAATAATTACTTTTCTGAATTTCCTTGTTATTGTATCCATCTTTCTTAGCATTAAAAATCAAAACCTTGGTGTTTACCCCAATTCATCACTTTCAATTACCTCACATATTCAATAATTTGCCAAATCTTTTCATTTATTTCTCCTTAACATCTTTCAAATATATCTACTTTTCTCCATCACACTCATCTGGAAACCTCTCCCTGTTAACATCTAACTCTTAGAATCCATGGCTTGCTTCAGAACTCACCTCAAACCCTTCCTTGTGCAGGAGGCCTTCCTTATTCCCACCAGTTGCTAGTGTCTTATTAGCTAAGCTCACCTTGGCTCTACTACATGTATTTTGTGTATATCTACATATGTATATAATGCCTCCCTCTTTAGAATGTAAACTTCTTGAGATCACTGACTACTTTTGCTTTTCCATCATATGCTTTAAGTTTAATACAATGCTTGGTTGCTCAGTACAATGTTCAACACTTAGTAAGCACATAATAAATCTTTGCTTGTTTGTTTGCTTAAAACAATAATAGTTTAAAAAATATAGGTCACGGGAAAGGAAAGAAGGGAAAAACATCTCTAGGTTCTCTCTAATTCAAGTGGAAATATGGGGTGTGATATAATAGAGGTTTATGAAATCCATTTGAATATAAAAATAGAAACTGCAGAAGTCTAGAAGGAATTCCTCTTATATTATTTTAGAATTAGAGTAGTCCCATCATTACTGGGTTGCTAGGATACATTTATGCCAGGCATTTTCTTTCACCTTTTTATGTGTGATAATTTTCCTAGAATTAACTGTCATTTAATATAAATAACTGGAATTATAGAGAATTAAGTGGTTGGCATTGGTGAATAGAGTTTGGATAGTTTAGTTTATCCACTCTAACTCCCAACTCATTTTATACCTCAATTTTCCTAAATCTTATATAGAGAATTTAGGGGGGAAACCAGAGTGGATATCTTTGTATCAACAAAACCAGATGATAAAATTTAGCTTTTGATGCCCACAGATCATCTACAGAGTGACAAATAAAGAGACTAAGAAAGGGAATGTGAGAAAAGAAAGTGGCAGAAGGTAAAAGGCAGGGTGGGATTGTTTTCCATGTCTGGGAAAACTCATTTCTGCCTGTTAAAATCCTTCTCTTCCCTCCAAGACTGAAACCAGATACCACCTCATCCATGAACTCTTTTCTTATTTCTCCAAATAAAATCTCTGGAGAGAAGATTCTAGATGTATGTTTAGATATGGGCGTCACTGGCAATTTTTTATCTCCTCATACTATTCTGAACTATTTTGTGGTAAAGAACTGTGTAGATTTTGCCACCATGCCTCAGCTGCCTTCTCACTGAACTTCTTCTCACTGAACTCACTGCACCCTTCTCCCATTGTTAAATTCCTATAAGAACCTCCATTTTGAAGAAGTCTCTAGGCTGGCTATTTTTAAGGGCAAATACTCTAATTTTTATTGCATTTGTATCTCCTGCACTTAGAATAGTGTCTGATGAATAGTAAGTGATTAAAAAATACTTGTAGAATCTTTCCTTTGACCTTTCACATGTCAAAAACATTTGTTAAGCACCCATTTTGTGCCAGAGACTATACTAAGTACTGAGAATACAAAAAAGAAAGCTAGTTCCTACCCTTAAGAAGCTTACAATCTAATGGGGGAAGAATAAATTTTAAAAGAAAGTTGAAAAGCTGGAGGATGGAGGGTTGGAAGCAAACCAGGAGAAAGTAGCTGGGAACAGAGAAGAACTGGAGAAATACAAAATCAGTGTGGTTCATGGGAAATGGGAAAAGACTACGCTGGGGCCCCCTCTCTAAATGACCTCCATTCAAAGAGTTCAATTTGAAAGGCAGAAGGTACAGATGACAAGAGTAACAAGACTGATTTAAACCTTCAGGATAATGAAATTTCCTAGTGATGAGTTCATGGTCTACTTTGTATTGTTGTTATCTTTCTTTATTATATCCCCGTCTAAATGTGTGTGTGTGTGTGTATGTGTATATATATATATATATATATATATATATTTCTCTTTCTCTCCTCTGAACTCCTTTCTTCCCCTCTTGCTCCACCCCTCCCACCCTGTATCTTTCTTTCTGTCTCTGAATGTTTCTGTCACACAAACACACACACATTCCTTTGAATCCCAAAAGCTGTTATATTGCCTTTCACATGTTAGGTGATTCAAGCATTTGAAGGGCTTTCATGTGGAGTAAGGATTAAACTTGTTCTTTTTGGGTCCACAGGACAAAATCAGAAGTCATGGTGGGAGTTACAAAGAAGCCATTTTATACTTCATGTCAGGAGAGAGACAGAGAAAAAGAGAGAGAGGGAGAGAGAGAGAAAGACAGAGAGAGAGAGAGAGAGAGAGAGAGAGAGAGAGAGAGAGAGAGAGA